>NW_018745173.1:0-43540 GCF_001683475.1 Chenopodium quinoa | reverse complement strand
TTGATTCGTTTAGCTTTGTAGAATGCATTTGACTTTCATTTGATTTAATTAGCTTTGTTAACGCTCTGTTTGAATGTGTTTGACTTTCATTTGATTCAATTAGGTTTGTTTGAATGTGTTTGTCTTTCATTGGATTCAATTAGGTTAGTTTGAATGTGTTGACTTTCATTTGATTCAATTAGCTTTATAGAATGCATTTGACTTTCATTTGATTCAAAAAAGCTCTATTTGAATGATTTTGTCTTTCATTTAATTTAATTAGGTTTGTTTGAATGTGTTTGACTTTTATTGGATTCAATTTGGTTTGTTTGAATGTGTTTGACTTTCATTCGATTCAATTAGCTTTGATGAACGCATTTGATTTTCATTTGATTCAAAAAGCTTTGTTTGATTGTGTTTGACATTCATTTGATTCAATTAGGTTTTTTTAAATGTGTTTGACGTTCATTGGATTCAATTAGGTTTGTTTGAATGTGTTTGACTTTCATTCGATTCAATTAGCTTTGATAAATGCATTTGACTTTCATTTGATTAAAAAAGCTCTGTTTGAATGTGTTTGACTTTCATTTGATTCAATTAGCTTTATTGAATGTATTTGACTTTCATTTGATTCAAGAAGATGTGTTTGAATGTGTTTGACTTTCATTTGATTCAATTAGCTTTGCTTGAACGTGTTTGACTTTCATTTGTTCAATTAGCTTTGTAGAATGCATTTGACTTTCATTTGATTAAATTAGCTTTGTTGAATACATTTGACTTTCATTTGATTCAGAAAGCTTTGTATGAATGTGTTTGACTTTCATTTGATTTAATTAGCTTAGTTTGAAAGTGTTTGACTTTTATTTGATTCAAAAAGCTTTGTTTGAATGTGTTTGACTTTCATTTGATTCAATTAGGTTTGTTTGAATGTGTTTGACTTTCATTTGATTCGTTTAACTTTGTAGAACGCATTTGACTTTCATTTGATTTAATTAGCTTTGTTGAACGCAATTGACTTTCATTTGATTCAGAAAGCTTTATTTGAATGTGTTTGACTTTCATTTGATTCAATTAGCTTTATAGAATGCATTTGACTTTCATTTGATTCAAAAAGCTCTGTTTGAATGTGTTTGACTTCCATTTGATTTAATTAAGTTTGTTTGAATGTGTTTGACTTTCATTCGATTAAATTAGGTTTGTTTAAATGTTTGACTTTCATTTGATTCAATTAGGTTTGTTTGAATGTGTTTGACTTTCATTGGATTCAATTAGGTTTGTTAGAATGTGTTTGCCTCTCATTTGATTCAATTAGCTTTGTTGAATGCATTAGACTTTAATTTGATTCAAGAAGCTTTTTTGAATGTGTTTGAATTTCATTTGATTCAATTAGCTTTTTACAATGCATTTGACTTTCATTTGATTTAATTAGCTTTGTTAAATGTACTTGACTTTCGTTTGATTCAGAAAGCTTTGTTTGAATGTGTTTGACTTTCATTTGATTTAATTAACTTTGTTTGAATGTGTTTGACTTTTATTTGATTCAACAAGCTTTGTTTGAATGTGTTTGACTTTCTTTTTATTTAATTAGCTTTGTTTGAATGTGTTTGACTTTCATTTGATTCAATTAGCTTTGTACAATGCATTTGACTTTCATTTGATTTAATTAGATTTATTAAATGTATTTGACTTTCATTTGATTCAGAAAGCTTTGTTTGAATGTGTTTGACTTTCATTTGATTTAATTAGCTTTGTTTGAATGTGTTTGACTTTCATTTGATTCGTTTAGCTTTGTAGAATGCATTTGACTTTAATTTGATTGAAAAAGCTTTATTTGAATGTGTTTGACTTTCATTCGAATCAATTAGCTTTTGATGAATGCATTTGACTTTCATTTTATTCAAAAAGCTGTTTGAATGTGTTTGACTTTCCTTTGATTCAATTAGCTTATATAGAATGTGTTTGACTTTCATTTGATTTAATTAGCTTTGTTTAATTGTGTTTGACTTTCATTTGATTCAGTTAGCTTTATTGAATGCATTTGACTTTCATTTGATTCAAGAAGATTTGTTTGAATGTGTTTGACTTTCATTTGATTCAATTAGCTTTTCTTGAATGTGTTTGACTTTCATTTGATTCAATTAGCTTTGTAGAATGCATTTGACTTTCATTTGATTAAATTAGCTTTGTTGAATGCATTTGACTTTCATTTGATTCAGAAAGCTTTGTTGGAATGTGTTTGACTTTCATTTGATTTAATTAGCTTTGTTTGAATGTGTTTGACTTTTATTTGATTCAAAAAGCTTTGTTTGAATGTGTTTGACTTCATTTGATTCGTTTAGCTTTGTAGAATGCATTTGACTTTCATTTGATTTAATTAGCTTTGTTAACGCTCTGTTTGAATGTGTTTGACTTTCATTTGATTCAATTAGGTTTGTTTGAATGTTTGTCTTTCATTGGATTCAATTAGGTTAGTTTGAATGTGTTGACTTTCATTTGATTCAATTAGCTTTATAGAATGCATTTGACTTTCATTTGATTCAAAAAGCTCTATTTGAATGATTTTGTCTTTCATTTAATTTAATTAGGTTTGTTTGAATGTGTTTGACTTTTATTGGATTCAATTTGGTTTGTTTGAATGTGTTTGACTTTCATTCGATTCAATTAGCTTTGATGAACGCATTTGATTTTCATTTGATTCAAAAAGCTTTGTTTGATTGTGTTTGACATTCATTTGATTCAATTAGGTTTTTTTAAATGTGTTTGACGTTCATTGGATTCAATTAGGTTTGTTTGAATGTGTTTGACTTTCATTCGATTCAATTAGCTTTGATAAATGCATTTGACTTTCATTTGATTAAAAAAGCTCTGTTTGAATGTGTTTGACTTTCATTTGATTCAATTAGCTTTATTGAATGTATTTGACTTTCATTTGATTCAAGAAGATGTGTTTGAATGTGTTTGACTTTCATTTGATTCAATTAGCTTGAATTGACTTTCATTTGATTCAATTAGCTTTGTAGAATGCATTTGACTTTCATTTGATTAAATTAGCTTTGTTGAATACATTTGACTTTCATTTGATTCAGAAAGCTTTGTATGAATGTGTTTGACTTTCATTTGATTTAATTAGCTTAGTTTGAAAGTGTTTGACTTTTATTTGATTCAAAAAGCTTTGTTTGAATGTGTTTGACTTTCATTTGATTCAATTAGGTTTGTTTGAATGTGTTTGACTTTCATTTGATTCATTTAACTTTTAGAACGCATTTGACTTTCATTTGATTTAAAGCTTTGTTTTGACTTTCATTGATTCAAAGCTTTATTTGAATGTGTTTGACTTTCATTTGATTCAATTAGCTTTATAGAATGCATTTGACTTTCATTTGATTCAAAAAGCTCTTTTGAATGTGTTTGACTTCCATTTGATTTAATTAAGTTTGTTTGAATGTGTTTGACTTTCATTCGATTAAATTAGTTTGTTTGAATGTGTTTGACTTTCATTTGATTCAATTAGGTTTGTTTGAATGTGTTTGACTTTCATTGGATTCAATTAGGTTTGTTAGAATGTGTTTGCCTCTCATTTGATTCAATTAGCTTTGTTGAATGCATTAGACTTTAATTTGATTCAAGAAGCTTTTTTTGAATGTGTTTGAATTTCATTTGATTCAATTAGCTTTTTACAATGCATTTGACTTTCATTTGATTTAATTAGCTTTGTTAAATGTACTTGACTTTCGTTTGATTCAGAAAGCTTTGTTTGAATGTGTTTGACTTTCATTTGATTTAATTAACTTTGTTTGAATGTGTTTGACTTTTATTTGATTCAACAAGCTTTGTTTGAATGTGTTTGACTTTTTTTTATTTAATTAGCTTTGTTTGAATGTGTTTGACTTTCATTTGATTCAATTAGCTTTGTACAATGCATTTGACTTTCATTTGATTTAATTAGATTTATTAAATGTATTTGACTTTCATTTGATTCAGAAAGCTTTGTTTGAATGTGTTTGACTTTCATTTGATTTAATTAGTGTTTGACTTTCATTTGATTCAAAAGCTTGTTTGAATTTGAATGTTTGACTTTCATTCGCAATTAGCTTTGATGAATGCATTTGACTTTCATTTTTTCAAAAAGCTCTGTTTGAATGTGTTTGACTTTCCTTTGATTCAATTAGCTTATATAGAATGTGTTTGACTTTCATTTGATTTAATTAGCTTTGTTTAATTGTGTTTGACTTTCATTTGATTCAGTTAGCTTTATTGAATGCATTTGACTTTCATTTGATTCAAGAAGATTTGTTTGAATGTGTTTGACTTTCATTTGATTCAATTAGCTTTTCTTGAATGTGTTTGACTTTCATTTGATTCAATTAGCTTGTAGAATGCATTTGACTTTCATTTGATTAAATTAGCTTTGTTGAATGCATTTGACTTTCATTTGATTCAGAAAGCTTTGTTGGAATGTGTTTGACTTTCATTTGATTTAATTAGCTTTGTTTGAATGTGTTTGACTTTTATTTGATTCAAAAAGCTTTTTGAATGTGTTTGACTTTCATTTGATTCGTTTAGCTTTGTAGAATGCATTTGACTTTCATTTGATTTAATTAGCTTTGTTAACGCTCTGTTTGAATGTGTTTGACTTTCATTTGATTCAATTAGGTTTGTTTGAATGTGTTTGTCTTTCATTGGATTCAATTAGGTTAGTTTGAATGTGTTGACTTTCATTTGATTCAATTAGCTTTATAGAATGCATTTGACTTTCATTTGATTCAAAAAGCTCTATTTGAATGATTTTGTCTTTCATTTAATTTAATTAGGTTTGTTTGAATGTGTTTGACTTTTATTGGATTCAATTTGGTTTGTTTGAATGTGTTTGACTTTCATTCGATTCAATTAGCTTTGATGAACGCATTTGATTTTCATTTGATTCAAAAAGCTTTGTTTGATTGTTTTGACATTCATTTGATTCAATTAGGTTTTTTTAAATGTGTTTGACGTTCATTGGATTCAATTAGGTTTGTTTGAATGTGTTTGACTTTCATTCGATTCAATTAGCTTTGATAAATGCATTTGACTTTCATTTGATTAAAAAAGCTCTTTTGAATGTGTTTGACTTTCATTTGATTCAATTAGCTTTATTGAATGTATTTGACTTTCATTTGATTCAAGAAGATGTGTTTGAATGTGTTTGACTTTCATTTGATTCAATTAGCTTTGCTTGAACGTGTTTGACTTTCATTTGATTCAATTAGCTTTGTAGAATGCATTTGACTTTCATTTGATTAAATTAGCTTTGTTGAATACATTTGACTTTCATTTGATTCAGAAAGCTTTGTATGAATGTGTTTGACTTTCATTTGATTTAATTAGCTTAGTTTGAAAGTGTTTGACTTTTATTTGATTCAAAAAGCTTTGTTTGAATGTGTTTGACTTTCATTTGATTCTGAATTGTTTGACTTTCATTTTATTCCTTTGTAAACGCATTTGACTTTCATTTGATTTAATTAGCTTTGTTGAACGCAATTGACTTTCATTTGATTCAGAAAGCTTTATTTGAATGTGTTTGACTTTCATTTGATTCAATTAGCTTTATAGAATGCATTTGACTTTCATTTGATTCAAAAAGCTCTGTTTGAATGTGTTTGACTTCCATTTGATTTAATTAAGTTTGTTTGAATGTTTTGACTTTCATTCGATTAAATTAGGTTTGTTTGAAATGTGTTTGACTTTCATTTGATTCAATTAGGTTTGTTTGAATGTGTTTGACTTTCATTGGATTCAATTAGGTTTGTTAGAATGTGTTTGCCTCTCATTTGATTCAATTAGCTTTGTTGAATGCATTAGACTTTAATTTGATTCAAGAAGCTTTTTTTGAATGTGTTTGAATTTCATTTGATTCAATTAGCTTTTTACAATGCATTTGACTTTCATTTGATTTAATTAGCTTTGTTAAATGTACTTGACTTTCGTTTGATTCAGAAAGCTTTGTTTGAATGTGTTTGACTTTCATTTGATTTAATTAACTTTGTTTGAATGTGTTTGACTTTTATTTGATTCAACAAGCTTTGTTTGAATGTGTTTGACTTTCTTTTATTTAATTAGCTTTGTTTGAATGTGTTTGACTTTCATTTGATTCAATTAGCTTTGTACAATGCATTTGACTTTCATTTGATTTAATTAGATTTATTAAATGTATTTGACTTTCATTTGATTCAGAAAGCTTTGTTTGAATGTGTTTGACTTTCATTTGATTTAATTAGCTTTGTTTGAATGTGTTTGACTTTGATTTGATTCGTTTAGCTTTGTAGAATGCATTTGACTTTAATTTGATTGAAAAAGCTTTATTTGAATGTGACTTTCATTCGAATCAATTAGCTTTGATGAATGCATTTGACTTTCATTTTATTCAAAAAGTTTGAATGTGTTTGACTTTCTTTGATTCAATTAGCTTATATAGAATGTGTTGACTTTCATTTGATTTAATTAGCTTTGTTTAATTGTGTTTGACTTTCATTTGATTCAGTTAGCTTTATTGAATGCATTTGACTTTCATTTGATTCAAGAAGATTTGTTTGAATGTGTTTGACTTTCATTTGATTCAATTAGCTTTCTTGAATGTGTTTGACTTTCATTTGATTCAATTAGCTTTGTAGAATGCATTTGACTTTCATTTGATTAAATTAGCTTTGTTGAATACATTTGACTTTCATTTGATTCAGAAAGCTTTGTTGAATGTGTTTGACTTTCATTTGATTTAATTAGCTTAGTTTGAAAGTGTTTGACTTTTTTTGATTCAAAAAGCTTTGTTTGAATGTGTTTGACTTTCATTTGATTCAATTAGGTTTGTTTGAATGTGTTTGACTTTCATTTGATTCGTTTAACTTTGTAGAATGCATTTGACTTTCATTTGATTTAATTAGCTTTGTTTTGACTTTCATTTGATTCAGAAAGCTTTATTTGAATGTGTTTGACTTTCATTTGATTCAATTAGCTTTATAGAATGCATTTGACTTTCATTTGATTCAAAAAGCTCTTTGAATGTGTTTGACTTCATTTGATTTAATTAAGTTTGTTTGAATGTGTTTGACTTTCATTCATGTGTTTGACTTTCATTTGATTCAATTTTTGTTTGAATGTGTTTGACTTTCATTGATTCAATTAGGTTTGTTAGAATGTGTTTGCCTCTCATTTTATTCAATTAGCTTTGTTGAATGCATTAGACTTTAATTGATTCAAGAAGCTTTTTTTGAATGTGTTTGAATTTCATTTGATTCAATTAGCTTTTTACAATGCATTTGACTTTCATTTGATTTAATTAGCTTTGTTAAATGTACTTGACTTTCGTTTGATTCAGAAAGCTTTGTTTGAATGTGTTTGACTTTCATTTGATTTAATTAACTTTGTTTGAATGTGTTTGACTTTTATTTGATTCAACAAGCTTTGTTTGAATGTGTTTGACTTTCTTTTTATTTAATTAGCTTTGTTTGAATGTTTTGACTTTCATTTGATTCAATTAGCTTTGTACAATGCATTTGACTTTCATTTGATTTAATTAGAATGTATTTGACTTTCATTTGATTCAGAAAGCTTTGTTTGAATGTTTGACTTTCATTTGATTTAATTAGCTTTGTTTGAATGTGTTTGACTTTCATTGATTCGTTTAGCTTTGTAGAATGCATTTGACTTTAATTTGATTGAAAAAGCTTTATTTGAATGTGTTTGACTTTCATTCGAATCAATTAGCTTTGATGAATGCATTTGACTTTCATTTTTATTCAAAAAGCTCTGTTTGAATGTGTTTGACTTTCCTTTGATTCAATTAGCTTATATAGAATGTGTTTGACTTTCATTTGATTTAATTAGCTTTGTTTAATGTGTTTGACTTTCATTTGATTCAGTTAGCTTTATTGAATGCATTTGACTTTCATTTGATTCAAGAAGATTTGTTTGAATGTGTTTGACTTTCATTTGATTCAATTAGCTTTTCTTGAATGTGTTTGACTTTCATTTGATTCAATTAGCTTTGTAGAATGCATTTGACTTTCATTTGATTAAATTAGCTTTGTTGAATGCATTTGACTTTCATTTGATTCAGAAAGCTTTGTTGGAATGTGTTTGACTTTCATTTGATTTAATTAGCTTTGTTTGAATGTGTTTGACTTTTATTTGATTCAAAAAGCTTTTTGAATGTTTGAATTTCATTTGATTAGCTTCTTTGAATGTGCATTTGATTCGTTTAGCTTTGTAGAATGCATTTGACTTTCATTTTTAATTAGCTTTGTTAACGCTCTGTTTGAATGTGTTTGACTTTCATTTGATTCAATTAGGTTTGTTTGAATGTGTTTGTCTTTCATTGGATTCAATTAGGTTAGTTTGAATGTGTTGACTTTTTCGATTCAATTAGCTTTGAACGCATTTGATTTTCATTTGATTCAAAAAGCTTTGTTTGATTGTGTTTGACATTCATTTGATTCAATTAGGTTTTTTTAAATGTGTTTGACGTTCATTGGATTCAATTTTGTTTGAATGTGTTTGACTTTCATTCGATTCAATTAGCTTTGATAAATGCATTTGACTTTCATTTGATTAAAAAAGCTCTGTTTGAATGTGTTTGACTTTCATTTGATTCAATTAGCTTTATTGAATGTATTTGACTTTCATTTGATTCAAGAAGATGTGTTTGAATGTGTTTGACTTTCATTTGATTCAATTAGCTTTGCTTGAACGTGTTTGACTTTCATTTGATTCAATTAGCTTTGTAGAATGCATTTGACTTTCATTTGATTAAATTAGCTTTGTTGAATACATTTGACTTTCATTTGATTCAGAAAGCTTTGTATGAATGTGTTTGACTTTCATTTGATTTAATTAGCTTAGTTTGAAAGTGTTTGACTTTTATTTGATTCAAAAAGCTTGTTTGAATGTGTTTGACTTTCATTTGATTCAATTAGGTTTGTTTGAATGTGTTTGACTTTCATTTGATTCGTTTAACTTTGTAGAACGCATTTGACTTTCATTTGATTTAATTAGCTTTGTTGAACGCAATTGACTTTCATTTGATTCAGAAAGCTTTATTTGAATGTGTTTGACTTTCATTTGATTCAATTAGCTTTATAGAATGCATTTGACTTTCATTTGATTCAAAAAGCTCTGTTTGAATGTGTTTGACTTCCATTTGATTTAAAAAGTTTGTTTGAATGTGTTTGACTTTCATTCGATTAAATTAGGTTTTTTGAATGTGTTTGACTTTCATTTGATTCAATTAGGTTTGTTTGAATGTGTTTGACTTTCATTGGATTCAATTAGGTTTGTTAGAATGTGTTTGCCTCTCATTTGATTCAATTAGCTTTGTTGAATGCATTAGACTTTAATTTGATTCAAGAAGCTTTTTTTGAATGTGTTTGAATTTCATTTGATTCAATTAGCTTTTTACAATGCATTTGACTTTCATTTGATTTAATTAGCTTTGTTAAATGTACTTGACTTTCGTTTGATTCAGAAAGCTTTGTTTGAATGTGTTTGACTTTCATTTGATTTAATTAACTTTGTTTGAATGTGTTTGACTTTTATTTGATTCAAAGCTTTGTTTGAATGTTTGACTTTCTTTTTATTTAATTAGCTTTGTTTGAATGTGTTTGACTTTCATTTGATTCAATTAGCTTTGTACAATGCATTTGACTTTCATTTGATTTAATTAGATTTATTAAATGTATTTGACTTTCATTTGATTCAGAAAGCTTTGTTTGAATGTGTTTGACTTTCATTTGATTTAATTAGCTTGTTTGAATGTGTTTGACTTTCATTTGATTCGTTTAGCTTTGTAGAATGCATTTGACTTTAATTTGATTGAAAAAGCTTTATTTGAATGTTTGACTTTCATTCGAATCAATTAGCTTTGATGAATGCATTTGACTTTCATTTTATTCAAAAAGCTCTGTTTGAATGTGTTTGACTTTCCTTTGATTCAATTAGCTTATATAGAATGTGTTTGACTTTCATTTGATTTAATTAGCTTTGTTTAATTGTGTTTGACTTTCATTTGATTCAGTTAGCTTTATTGAATGCATTTGACTTTCATTTGATTCAAGAAGATTTGTTTGAATGTGTTTGACTTTCATTTGATTCAATTAGCTTTTCTTGAATGTGTTTGACTTTCATTTGATTCAATTAGCTTTGTAGAATGCATTTGACTTTCATTTGATTAAATTAGCTTTGTTGAATGCATTTGACTTTCATTTGATTCAGAAAGCTTTGTTGGAATGTGTTTGACTTTCATTTGATTTAATTAGCTTTGTTTGAATGTGTTTGACTTTTATTTGATTCAAAAAGCTTTGTTTGAATGTGTTTGAATTTCATTTGATTCAATTAGCTTTCTTTGAATGTGTTTGACTTTCATTTGATTCGTTTAGCTTTGTAGAATGCATTTGACTTTCATTTGATTTAATTAGCTTTGTTAACGCTCTGTTTGAATGTGTTTGACTTTCATTTGATTCAATTAGGTTTGTTTGAATGTGTTTGTCTTTCATTGGATTCAATTAGGTTAGTTTGAATGTGTTGACTTTCATTTGATTCAATTAGCTTTATAGAATGCATTTGACTTTCATTTGATTCAAAAAGCTCTATTTGAATGATTTTGTCTTTCATTTAATTTAATTAGGTTTGTTTGAATGTGTTTGACTTTTATTGGATTCAATTTGGTTTGTTTGAATGTGTTTGACTTTCATTCGATTCAATTAGCTTTGATGAACGCATTTGATTTTCATTTGATTCAAAAAGCTTTGTTTGATTGTGTTTGACATTCATTTGATTCAATTAGGTTTTTTTAAATGTGTTTGACGTTCATTGGATTCAATTAGGTTTGTTTGAATGTGTTTGACTTTCATTCGATTCAATTAGCTTTGATAAATGCATTTGACTTTCATTTGATTAAAAAAGCTCTGTTTGAATGTGTTTGACTTTCATTTGATTCAATTAGCTTTGACTTTCTGTTTGAATTTGAACTGTTTTGTAGCTTTGTTGTTTGACTTTCATTTGATTGCTTTGTTGAACCATTTGATTCAATTGAATGTGTTTGACTTTCTTTGGTTTATTTTTGCGTTTTTGATTTGGACAATTGCTTTTTTTGCAAAATTTGTTTGTTTGCTTATTTTTATTGTTTGATTCTTTGTGTTTTGATTTTTTTAAAATTGCTTTTGTTTGTTTTTATTGTTTGTTTTCTTTGTTTGAATTGGGATTTTTTGCATTTGTTTGTTTGAGATTTGTTCAATTGTGAACTCCTTTGCTTTGACTTTCATTTGATTTAATTAGCTTTGTTGAACGCAATTGACTTTCATTTGATTCAGAAAGCTTTATTTGAATGTGTTTGACTTTCATTTTGATTCAATTAGCTTTATAGAATTGCATTTTGACTTTCATTTTGATTTCAAAAAAGCTCCTGTTTTGAATGTGTTTTGACTTCCATTTGATTTAATTAAGTTTGTTTGAATGTGTTTGACTTTCATTCGATTAAATTAGGTTTGTTTGAAATGTGTTTGACTTTCATATTGATTCAATTAGGTTTGTTTGAATGTGTTTGACTTTCATTGGATTCAATTAGGTTTGTTAGAATGTGTTTTGCCTCTTCATTTTGATTCAATTAGCTTTGTTGAATTGCATTAGACTTTAATTTGGATTCAAGAAGCTTTTTTTTTGAATGTGTTTTGAATTTTCATTTGATTCAATTAGCTTTTTTACAATGCATTTTGACTTTCATTTGATTTAATTAGCTTTGTTAAATGTACTTGACTTTCGTTTGATTCAGAAAGCTTTGTTTGAATGTGTTTGACTTTCATTTGATTTAATTAACTTTGTTTGAATGTGTTTGACTTTTATTTGATTCAAACAAGCTTTGTTTGAATGTGTTTGACTTTCTTTTTATTTAATTAGCTTTGTTTGAATGTGTTTGACTTTCATTTGATTCAATTAGCTTTGTACAATGCATTTGACTTTCATTTGATTTAATTAGATTTATTAAATGTATTTGACTTTCATTTGATTCAGAAAGCTTTGTTTGAATGTGTTTGACTTTCATTTGATTTAATTAGCTTTGTTTGAATTGTTTGACTTTATTTGATTCGTTTAGCTTTTGTAGAATGCATTTGACTTTAATTTGATTGAAAAAGCTTTTATTTGAATGTGTTGTTAGAACTTTCATTCGAATCAATTAGCTTTGATGAATGCATTTGACTTTTCATTTTATTCAAAAAGCTCTGTTTGAATGTGTTTGACTTTCTTTGATTCAATTAGCTTATATAGAATGTGTTTGACTTTCATTTGATTTTAATTAATATGCTTTGTTTAATTTGTGTTTGACTTTTCATTTGATTTCAGTTTAGCTTTATTGAATGCATTTGACTTTTTTCATTTTTGATTTCAAGAAGATTTTGTTTTGAATGTTGTTTGACTTTCATTTTGATTCAATTAGCTTTTTCTTGAATGTGTTTTGACTTTCATTTGATTCAATTAGCTTTGTTAGAATGCATTTGACTTTCATTTGATTAAATTAGCTTTGTTGAATACATTTGGACTTTCATTTGATTCAGAAAGCTTTGTATGAATGTGTTTGACTTTCATTTGATTTAATTAGCTTAGTTTGAAGTGTTTGACTTTTATTTTGATTCAAAAGGCTTTGTTTGAATGTGTTTTGACTTTCATTTGATTCAATTAGGTTTTTGTTTGAATGTGTTTGACTTTCATTTGATTCGTTTAACTTTGTAGAATCGCATTTGACTTTCATTTTGATTTTAATTAGCTTTGTTGAACGCAATTGACTTTCATTTGATTCAGAAAGCTTTATTTGAATGTGTTTTGACTTTCATTTGATTCAATTAGCTTTATAGACATTGATTTATTTGATTCAATGCTTTTTTTGAATGTGTTTGACTTTCATTTGATTCAATTAGCTTTATAGAATGCATTTGACTTTCATTTGATTGAAAAAGCTCTGTTTGAATGTGTTTGACTTCCATTTGATTTAATTAAGTTTGTTTTGAATGTGTTTGACTTTCATTCGATTTACAATTAGGTTTGTTTGAAATGTGTTTGACTTTCATTTGATTCAATTAGGTTTGTTTGAATGTGTTTGACTTTCATTGGATTCAATTAGGTTTGTTAGAAGGTGTTTGCCTCTCATTTGATTCAATTAAGCTTTGTTGAAGTGCATTAGACTTTAATTTGATTCAAAAAGCTTTTTTTGAATGTTGTTTGAATTTCATTTGATTCAATTAGCTTTTTACAATGCATTTGACTTTCATTTTGATTTAATTAGCTTTGTTAAATGTACTTGACTTTCGTTTGATTCAGAAAGCTTTGTTTGAATTGTGTTTTGACTTTCATTTTGATTTAATTAACTTTGTTTGAATGTTTTGACTTTTATTTGATTCAACAAGCTTTGTTTGAATGTGTTTGACTTTCTTTTATTTAATTAGTTTTGTTTGAATGTGTTTGACTTTCATTTGATTCAATTAGCTTTGTACAATGCATTTGACTTTCATTTGATTTAATTAGATTTATTAAATGTATTTGACTTTCATTTGATTCAGAAAGCTTTAATTTGAATGTGTTTGACTTTCATTTGATTTAATTAGCTTTGTTTGAATGTGTTTGACTTTGATTTGATTCGTTTAGCTTTGTAGAATGCATTTGACTTTAATTTGATTGAAAAAGCTTTATTTGAATGTGTTTGACTTTCATTCGAATCAATTAGCTTTGATAAATGCATTTGACTTTCATTTTATTCAAAAAGCTCTGTTTGAATGTGTTTGACTTTCCTTTGATTCAATTAGCTTATATAGAATGTGTTTGACTTTCATTTGATTTAATTAGCTTTGTTTAATTGTGTTTGACTTTCATTTGATTTCAGTTAGCTTTATTGAATGCATTTGACTTTCATTTGATTCAAGAAGATTTGTTTGAATTGTTTGACTTTCATTTGATTCAATTAGCTTTTCTGGAATGTGTTTGACTTTCATTTGATTCAATTAGCTTTGTCGAATGCATTTGACTTTCATTTGATTAAATTAGCTTTGTTGAATGCATTTGACTTTCATTTGATTCAGAAAGCTTTGTTGGAATGTGTTTGACTTTCATTTGATTTAATTAGCTTTGTTTGAATGTGTTTGACTTTTATTTGATTCAAAAAGCTTTGTGTGAATGTGTTTGAATTTCATTTGATTCAATTAGCTTTCTTTGAATGTGTTTGACTTTCATTTGATTCGTTTAGCTTTGTAGAATGCATTTGACTTTCATTTGATTTAATTAGCTTTTGTTAACGCTCTGTTTGAATGTGTTTGACTTTCATTTGATTCAATTAGGTTTGTTTGAATGTGTTTGTCTTTCATTGGATTCAATTAGGTTTAGTTTGAATGTGTTGACTTTCATTTGATTCAATTAGCTTTATAGAATGCATTTGACTTTCATTTTGATTCAAAAAGCTCTATTTGAATGATTTTGTCTTTCATTTAATTTAATTAGGTTTGTTTGAATGTGTTTGACTTTTATTGGATTCAATTTGGTTTGTTTGAATGTGTTTGACTTTCATTCGATTCAATTAGCTTTGATGAACGCATTTGATTTTTCATTTGATTCAAAGAGCTTTGTTTGATTGTGTTTGACATTCATTTGATTCAATTAGGTTTTTTTTAAATGTGTTTGACGTTCATTGGATTCAATTAGGTTTGTTTGAATGTGTTTGACTTTCATTCGATTCAATTAGCTTTGATAAATGCATTTGACTTTCATTTGATTAAAAAAGCTCTGTTTGAATGTGTTTGACTTTCATTTGATTCAATTAGCTTTATTGAATGTATTTGACTTTCATTTGATTCAAGAAGATGTTTTGAATGTGTTTGACTTTCATTTGATTCAATTAGCTTTGCTTGAACGTGTTTGACTTTCATTTGATTTAATTAGCTTTGTAGAAGCATTTGACTTTCATTTGATTAAATTAGCTTTGTTGAATACATTTGACTTTCATTTTATTCAGAAAGCTTTATATGAATGTGTTTGACTTTCATTTGATTTAATTAGCTTAATTTGAAAGTGTTTGACTTTTATTTGATTCAAAAAGCTTTGTTTGAATGTGTTTGACTTTCATTTGATTCAATTAGGTTTGTTTGAATGTGTTTGACTTTCATTTGATTCGTTTAACTTTGTAGAACGCATTTGACTTTCATTTGATTTAATTAGCTTTGTTGAACGCAATTGACTTTCATTTGATTCAGAAAGCTTTATTTGAATTTGTTTGACTTTCATTTGATTCAATTAGCTTTATAGAATGCATTTGACTTTCATTTGATTATAAAAGCTCTGTTTGAATGTGTTTGACTTCCATTTAATGTAATTAAGTTTGTTTGAATGTGTTTGACTTTCATTCGATTAAATTAGGTTTGTTTGAAATGTGTTTGACTTTCATTTGATTCAATTAGGTTTGTTTGAATGTGTTTGACTTTCATTGGATTCAATTAGGTTTGTTAGAATGTGTTTGCCTCTCATTTGATTCAATTAGCTTTGTTGAATGCATTAGACTTTAATTTGATTCAAGAAGCATTTTTTGAATGTGTTTGAATTTCATTTGATTCAATTAGCTTTTTACAATGCATTTGACTTTCATTTGATTTAATTAGCTTTGTTAAATGTACTTGACTTTCGTTTGATTCAGAAAGCTTTGTTTGAATGTGTTTGACTTTCATTTGACTTAATTAACTTTGTTTGAATGTGTTTGACTTTTATTTGATTCAACAAGCTTTGTTTGAATGTGTTTGACTTTCTTTTTATTTAATTAGCTTTGTTTGAATGTGTTTGACTTTCAATTGATTAAATTAGCTTTGTACAATGCATTTGACTTTCATTTGATTTAATTAGATTTATTAAATGTATTAGACTTTCATTTGATTCAGAAAGCTTTGTTTGAATGTGTTTGACTTTCATTTGATTTAATTAGCTTTGTTTGAATGTGTTTGACTTTCATTTGAATCGTTTAGCTTTGTAGAATGCATTTGACTTTAATTTGATTGAAAAACCTTTATTTGAATGTGTTTGACTTTCATTCGAATCAATTAGCTTTGATAAATGCATTTGACTTTCATTTTATTCAAAAAGCTCTGTTTGAATGTGTTTGACTTTCCTTTGATTCAATTAGCTTATATAGAATGTGTTTGACTTTCATTTGATTTAATTAGCTTTGTTTAATTGTGTTTGACTTTCATTTGATTCAGTTAGCTTTATTGAATGCATTTGACTTTCATTTGATTCAAGAAGATTTGTTTGAATGTGTTTGACTTTCATTTGATTCAGTTAGCTTTTCTTGAATGTGTTTGACTTTAATTTGATTCAATTAGCTTTGTAGAATGCATTTGACTTTCATTTGATTAAATTAGCTTTGTTGAATGCATTTGACTTTCATTTGATTCAGAAAGCTTTGTTGGAATGTGTTTGACTTTCATTTGATTTAATTAGCTTTGTTTGAATGTGTTTGACTTTTATTTGATTCAAAAAGCTTTGTGTGAATGTGTTTGAATTTCATTTGATTCAATTAGCTTTCTTTGAATGTGTTTGACTTTCATTTGATTCGTTTAGCTTTGTAGAATGCATTTGACTTTCATTTGATTTAATTAGCTTTCTTAACGCTCTGTTTGAATGTGTTTGACTTTCATTTGATTCAATTAGGTTTGTTTGAATGTGTTTGTCTTTCATTGGATTCAATTAGGTTAGTTTGAATGTGTTGACTTTCATTTGATTCAATTAGCTTTATAGAATGCATTTGACTTTCATTTGATTCAAAAAGCTCTATATGAATGATTTTGTCTTTCATTTAATTTAATTATGTTTGTTTGAATGTGTTTGACTTTTTATTGGATTCAATTTGGTTTGTTTGAATGTGTTTGACTTTCATTCGATTCAATTAGCTTTGATGAACGCATTTGATTTTCATTTGATTCAAAGAGCTTTGTTTGATTGTGTTTGACATTCATTTGATTCAATTAGGTTTTTTTAAATGTGTTTGACGTTCATTGGATTCAATTAGGTTTGTTTGAATGTGTTTGACTTTCATTCGATTCAATTAGCTTTGATAAATGCATTTGACTTTCATTTGATTAAAAAAGCTCTGTTTGAATGTGTTTGACTTTCATTTGATTCAATTAGCTTTATTGAATGTATTTGACTTTCATTTGATTCAAGAAGATGTGTTTGAATGTGTTTGACTTTCATTTGATTCAATTAGCTTTGCTTGAACGTGTTTGACTTTCATTTGGTTCAATTAGCTTTGTAGAATGCATTTGACTTTCATTTGATTAAATTAGCTTTGTTGAATACATTTGACTTTCATTTGATTCAGAAAGCTTTGTATGAATGTGTTTGACTTTCATTTGATTTAATTAGCTTAGTTTGAAAGTGTTTGACTTTTATTTGATTCAAAAAGCTTTGTTTGAATGTGTTTGACTTTCATTTGATTCAATTAGGTTTGTTTGAATTTGTTTGACTTTCATTTGATTCGTTTAACTTTGTAGAACGCATTTGACTTTCATTTGATTTAATTAGCTTTGGTGAACGCAATTGACTTTCATTTGATTCAGAAAGCTTTATTTGAATTTGTTTGACTTTCATTTGATTCAATTAGCTTTATAGAATGCATTTGACTTTCATTTGATTCAAAAAGCTCTGTTTGAATGTGTTTGACTTCCATTTGATTTAATTAAGTTTGTTTGAATGTGTTTGACTTTCATTCGATTAAATTAGGTTTGTTTGAAATGTGTTTGACTTTCATTTGATTCAATTAGGTTTGTTTGAATGTGTTTGACTTTCATTGGATTCAATTAGGTTTGTTAGAATGTGTTTGCCTCTCATTTGATTCAATTAGCTTTGTTGAATGCATTAGACTTTAATTTGATTCAAGAAGCTTTTTTTGAATGTGTTTGAATTTCATTTGATTCAATTAGCTTTTTACAATGCATTTGACTTTCATTTGATTTAATTAGCTTTGTTAAATGTACTTGACTTTCGTTTGATTCAGAAAGCTTTGTTTGAATGTGTTTGACTTTCATTTGACTTAATTAACTTTGTTTGAATGTGTTTGACTTTTATTTGATTCAACAATCTTTGTTTGAATGTGTTTGACTTTCTCTTTATTTAATTAGCTTTGTTTGAATGTGTTTGACTTTCAATTGATTCAATTAGCTTTGTACAATGCATTTGACTTTCATTTGATTTAATTAGATTTATTAAATGTATTTGACTTTCATTTGATTCAGAAAGCTTTGTTTGAATGTGTTTGACTTTCATTTGATTTAATTAGATTTGTTTGAATGTGTTTGACTTTCATTTGATTCGTTTAGCTTTGTAGAATGCATTTGACTTTAATTTGATTGAAAAAGCTTTATTTGAATGTGTTTGACTTTCATTCGAATCAATTAGCTTTGATAAATGCATTTGACTTTCATTTTATTCAAAAAGCTCTGTTTGAATGTGTTTGACTTTCCTTTGATTCAATTAGCTTATATAGAATGTGTTTGACTTTCATTTGATTTAATTAGCTTTGTTTAATTGTGTTTGACTTTCATTTGATTCAGTTAGCTTTATTGAATGCATTTGACTTTCATTTGATTCAAGAAGATTTGTTTGAATGTGTTTGACTTTCATTTGATTCAATTAGCTTTTCTTGAATGTGTTTGACTTTCATTTGATTCAATTAGCTTTGTAGAATGCATTTGACTTTCATTTGATTAAATTAGCTTTGTTGAATGCATTTGACTTTCATTTGATTCAGAAAGCTTTGTTGGAATGTGTTTGACTTTCATTTGATTTAATTAGCTTTGTTTGAATGTGTTTGACTTTTATTTGATTCAAAAAGCTTTGTTTGAATGTGTTTGAATTTCATTTGATTCAATTAGCTTTCTTTGAATGTGTTTGACTTTCATTTGATTCGTTTAGCTTTGTAGAATGCATTTGACTTTCATTTGATTTAATTAGCTTTGTTAACGCTCAGTTTGAATGTGTTTGACTTTCATTTGATTCAATTAGGTTTGTTTGAATGTGTTTGTCTTTCATTGGATTCAATTAGGTTAGTTTGAATGTGTTGACTTTCATTTGATTCAATTAGCTTTATAGAATGCATTTGACTTTCATTTGATTCAAAAAGCTCTATTTGAATGATTTTGTCTTTCATTTAATTTAATTAGGTTTGTTTGAATGTGTTTGACTTTTATTGGATTCAATTTGGTTTGTTTGAATGTGTTTGACTTTCATTCGATTCAATTAGCTTTGATGAACGCATTTGATTTTCATTTGATTCAAAAAGCTTTGTTTGATTGTGTTTGACATTCATTTGATTCAATTAGGTTTTTTTAAATGTGTTTGACGTTCATTGGATTCAATTAGGTTTGTTTGAATGTGTTTGACTTTCATTCGATTCAATTAGCTTTGATAAATGCATTTGACTTTCATTTGATTAAAAAAGCTCTGTTTGAATGTGTTTGACTTTCATTTGATTCAATTAGCTTTATTGAATGTATTTGACTTTCATTTGATTCAAGAAGATGTGTTTGAATGTGTTTGACTTTCATTTGATTCAATTAGCTTTGCTTGAACGTGTTTGACTTTCATTTGGTTCAATTAGCTTTGTAGAATGCATTTGACTTTCATTTGATTAAATTAGCTTTGTTGAATACATTTGACTTTCATTTGATTCAGAAAGCTTTGTATGAATGTGTTTGACTTTCATTTGATTTAATTAGCTTTGTTTGAAAGTGTTTGACTTTTATTTGATTCAAAAAGCTTTGTTTGAATGTGTTTGACTTTCATTTGATTCAATTAGGTTTGTTTGAATGTGTTTGACTTTCATTTGATTCGTTTAACTTTGTAGAACTCATTTGACTTTCATTTGATTTAATTAGCTTTGTTGAACGCAATTGACTTTCATTTGATTCAGAAAGCTTTATTTGAATGTGTTTGACTTTCATTTGATTCAATTAGCTTTATAGAATGTATTTGACTTTCATTTGATTCAAAAAGCTCTGTTTGAATGTGTTTGACTTCCATTTGATTTAATTAAGTTTATTTGAATGTGTTTGACTTTCATTCGATTAAATTAGGTTTGTTTGAAATGTGTTTGACTTTCATTTGATTCAATTAGGTTTGTTTGAATGTGTTTGACTTTCATTGAATTCAATTAGGTTTGTTAGAATGTGTTTGCCTCTCATTTGATTCAATTAGCTTTGTTGAATGCATTAGACTTTAATTTGATTCAAGAAGCTTTTTTTTAATGTGTTTGAATTTCATTTGATTCAATTAGCTTTTTACAATGAATTTGACTTTCATTTGATTTAATTAGCTTTGTTAAATGTACTTGACTTTCGTTTGATTCAGAAAGCTTTGTTTGAATGTGTTTGACTTTCATTTGATTTAATTAACTTTGTTTGAATGTGTTTGACTTTTATTTAATTCAACAAGCTTTGTTTGAATGTGTTTGACTTTCTTTTTATTTAATTAGCTTTGTTTGAATGTGTTTGACTTTCATTTGATTCAATTAGCTTTGTACAATGCATTTGACTTTCATTTGATTTAATTAGATTTATTAAATGTATTTGACTTTCATTTGATTCAGAAAGCTTTGTTTGAATGTGTTTGACTTTCATTCGATTCGTTTAGCTTTGTAGAATGCATTTGACTTTAATTTGATTGAAAAAGCTTTATTTGAATGTGTTTGACTTTCATCCGAATCAATTAGCTTTGATGAATGCATTTGACTTTCATTTTATTCAAAAAGCCCTGTTTGAATGTGTTTGACTTTCCTTTGATTCAATTAGCTTATATAGAATGTGTTTGACTTTCATTTGATTTAATTAGCTTTGTTTAATTGTGTTTGACTTTCATTTGATTCAGTTAGCTTTATTGAATGCATTTGACTTTCATTTGATTCAAGAAGATTTGTTTGAATGTGTTTGACTTTCATTTGATTCAATTAGCTTTCTTGAATGTGTTTGACTTTAATTTGATTCAATTAGCTTTGTAGAATGCATTTGACTTTCATTTGATTAAATTAGCTTTGGTTAATGCATTTGACTTTCATTTGATTCAGAAAGCTTTGTTGGAATGTGTTTGACTTTCATTTGATTTAATTAGCTTTGTTTGATTGTGTTTGAGTTTTATTTGATTCAAAAAGCTTTGTTTGAATGTGTTTGAATTTCATTTGATTCAATTAGCTTTCTTTGAATGTGTTTGACTTTCATTTGATTCGTTTAGCTTTGTAGAATGCATTTGACTTTCATTTGATTTAATTAGCTTTGTTAAGGCTCTGTTTGAATGTGTTTGACTTTCATTTGATTCAATTAGGTTTGTTTGGATGTGTTTGTCTTTCATTGGATTCAATTAGGTTAGTTTGAATGTGTTGACTTTCATTTGATTCAATTAGCTTTATAGAATGCATTTGACTTTCATTTGATTCAAAAAGCTCTATTTAAATGATTTTGTCTTTCATTTAATTTAATTAGGTTTGTTTGAATGTGTTTGACTTTTATTGGATTCAATTTGGTTTGTTTGAATGTGTTTGACTTTCATTCGATTCAATTAGCTTTGATGAACGCATTTGATTTTCATTTGATTCAAAAAGCTTTGTTTGATTGTGTTTGACATTCATTTGATTCAATTAGGTTTTTTTAAATGTGTTTGACGTTCATTGGATTCAATTAGGTTTGTTTGAATGTGTTTGACTTTCATTCGATTCAATTAGCTTTGATAAATGCATTTGACTTTCATTTGATTAAAAAAGCTCTGTTTGAATGTGTTTGACTTTCATTTGATTCAATTAGCTTTATTGAAAGTATTTGACTTTCATTTGATTCAAGAACATGTGTTTGAATGTGTTTGACTTTCATTTGATAAAATTAGCTTTGCTTGAACGTGTTTGACTTTCATTTGATTCAATTAGCTTTGTAGAATGCATTTGACTTTCATTTGATTAAATTAGCTTTGTTGAATACATTTGACTTTCATTTGATTCAGAAAGCTTTGTATGAATGTGTTTGACTTTCATTTGATTTAATTAGCTTAGTTTGAAAGTGTTTGACTTTTATTTGATTCAAAAAGCTTTGTTAGAATGTGTTTGACTTTCATTTGATTCAATTAGGTTTGTTTGAATGTGTTTGACTTACATTTGATTCGTTTAACTTTGTAGAACTCATTTGACTTTCATTTAATTTAATTAGCTTTGTTGAACGCAATTGACTTTCATTTGATTCAGAAAGCTTTATTTGAATGTGTTTGACTTTCATTTGATTCAATTAGCTTTATAGAATGCATTTGACTTTCATTTGATTCAAAAAGCTCTGTTTGAATGTGTTTGACTTCCATTTGATTTAATTAAGTTTATTAGAATGTGTTTGAATGTGTTTGAATGTGTTTGACTTTCATTCGATTAAATTAGGTTTGTTTGAAATGTGTTTGACTTTCATTTGATTCAATTAGGTTTGTTTGAATGTGTTTGACTTTCATTGGATTCAATTAGGTTTGTTAGAATGTGTTAGCCTCTCATTTGATTCAATTAGCTTTGTTGAATGCATTAGACTTTAATTTGATTCATGAAGCTTTTTTTGAATGTGTTTGAATTTCATTTGATTCAATTAGCTTTTTACAATGCATTTGACTTTCATTTGATTTAATTAGCTTTGTTAAATGTACTTGATTTTCGTTTGATTTAGAAAGCTTTGTTTACATGTGTTTGACTTTCATTTGATTTAATTAACTTTGTTTGAATATGTTTGACTTTTATTTAATACAACAAGCTTTGTTTGAATGTGTTTGACTTTCTTTTTATTTAATTAGCTTTGTTTGTCTGTGTTTGACTTTCATTTGATTCAATTAGCTTTGTACAATGCATTTGACTTTCATTTGATTTAATTAGATTTATTAAATGTATTTGACTTTCATTTGATTCAGAAAGCTTTGTTTGAATGTGTTTGACTTTCATTCGATTCGTTTAGCTTTGTAGAATGCATTTGACTTTAATTTGATTGAAAAAGCTTTATTTGAATGTGTTTGACTTTCATTCGAATCAATTAGCTTTGATGAATGCATTTGACTTTCATTTTATCCAAAAAGCTATGTTTGAATGTGTTTGACTTTCCTTTGATTCAATTAGCTTATATAGAATGTGTTTGACTTTCATTTGATTTAATTAGCTTTGTTTAATTGTGTTTGACTTTCATTTGATTCAGTTAGCTTTATTGAACGCATTTGACTTTCATTTGATTCAAGAAGATTTGTTTGAATGTGTTTGACTTTCATTTGTTTCAATTAGCTTTTCTTGAATGTGTTTGACTTTCATTTGATTCAATTAGCTTTGTAGAATGCATTTGACTTTCATTTGATTAAATTAGCTTTGTTGAATGCATTTGACTTTCATTTGATTCAGAAAGCTTTGTTGGAATGTGTTTGACTTTCATTTGATTTAATTAGCTTTGTTTGAATGTGTTTGACTTTTATTTGATTCAAAAAGCTTTGTGTGAATGTGTTTGAATTTCATTTGATTCAATTAGCTTTCTTTGAATGTGTTTGACTTTCATTTGATTCGTATAGCTTTGTAGAATGCATTTGACTTTCATTTGATTTAATTAGCTTTGTTAACGCTCTGTTTGAATGTGTTTGACTTTCGTTTGATTCAATTAAGTTTGTTTGAATGTGTTTGTCTTTCATTGGATTCAATTAGGTTAGTTTGAATGTGTTGACTTTCATTTGATTCAATTAGCTTTATAGAATGCATTTGACTTTCATTTGATTCAAAAAGCTCTATTTGAATGATTTTGTCTTTCATTTAATTTAATTAGGTTTGTTTGAATGTGTTTGACTTTTATTGGATTCAATTTGGTTTGTTTGAATGTGTTTGACTTTCATTCGATTCAATTAGCTTTGATGAACGCATTTGATTTTCATTTGATTCAAAAAGCTTTGTTTGATTGTGTTTGACATTCATTTGATTCAATTAGGTTTTTTTAAATGTGTTTGACGTTCATTGGATTCAATTAGGTTTGTTTGAATGTGTTTGACTTTCATTCGATTCAATTAGCTTTGATAAATGCATTTGACTTTCATTTGATTAAAAAAGCTTTGTTTGAATGTGTTTTACTTTCATTTGATTCAATTAGCTTTATTGAATGTATTTGACTTTCATTTGATTCAAGAAGATGTGTTTGAATGTGTTTGACTTTCATTTGATTCAATTAGCTTTGCTTGAACGTGTTTGACTTTCATTTGGTTCAATTAGCTTTGTAGAATGCATTTGACTTTCATTTGATTAAATTAGCTTTGTTGAATACATTTGACTTTCATTTGATTCAGAAAGCTTTGTATGAATGTGTTTGACTTTCATTTGATTTAATTAGCTTAGTTTGAAAGTGTTTGACTTTTATATGATTCAAAAAGCTTAGTTTGAATGTGTTTGACTTTCATTTGATTCAATTAGGTTTGTTTGAATGTGTTTGACTTTCATTTGATTCTTTTAACTTTGTAGAACGCATTTGACTTTCATTTGATTTAATTAGTTTTGTTGAACGCAATTGACTTTCATTTGATTCAGAAAGCTTTATTTGAATGTGTTTGACTTTCATTTGATTCAATTAGCTTTATAGAATGCATTTGACTTTCATTTGATTCAAAAAGCTCTGTTTGAATGTGTTTGACTTTCATTGGATTAAATTAGGTTTGTTTGAAATGTGTTTGACTTTCATTCGATTAAATTAGGTTTGTTTGAAATGTGTTTGACTTTCATTTGATTCAATTAGGTTTGTTTGAATGTGCTTGACTTTCATTGGATTCAATTAGGTTTGTTAGAATGTGTTTGCCTCTCATTTAATTCAATTAGCTTTGTTGAATGCATTAGACTTTAATTTGATTCAAGAAGCTTTTTTTGAATGTGTTTGAATTTCATTTGATTTAATTAGCTTTTTACAATGCATTTGACTTTCATTTGATTTAATTAGCTTTGTTAAATGTACTTGACTTTCGTTTGATTGTGAAAGCTTTGTTTGAATGTGTTTGACTTTCATTTGATTTAATTAACTTTGTTTGAATGTGTTTGACTTTTATTTGATTCAACAAGCTTTGTTTGAATGTGTCTGACTTTCTTTTCATTTAATTAGCTTTGTTTGAATGTGTTTGACTTTCATTTGATTCAATTAGCTTTGTACAATGCATTTGACTTTCATTTGATTTAATTAGATGATGTGTAAACAAGATGAGAAACCTTGTTACAAGAAATGACAAGTTAAAGGATTCAAAGGGTTTTAAAATTCAAGTGTCAAGTAATCGGTTTAGTTAGGGGAACTCTCACCCTAAGCTAAGGATATAGCAAAGAGGAACTCTCACTCGTTTGCTTGGGATAGTTTAGATGAGGGAACTCTCACCAAATCATAAACTATAAGTCCTAATTTTGGGAACTCTCACCAAAACTAACACTCTTCAAATTCGGATACTCAAATTTGGAAAACAAAGTGAACTAAACTCAAGTCACTTCAATTACAAAACACACGTTTTTTGGCAAAAAATCTTGGATTGTTTTCATTCATTCAAAGTGTGCTATTTATAGCATCAATACAACCTTTTCACTTGCCTACTTTAATTAACAAAATAAAATAGACAAAAGTAAATTAACTAAGGGAATGAGTGGAGAATACACGTCCCACTTAACCCCTTTTACAAACAAGATTAAACTTAATTAAAAGAGCTAAAGACTAGGCTTGAAACAAGGAAAGATGATCAGCCAAACAGCATCCAAAGAGCATCTTCAACACACGTCCAAAACAGCCGTTTGCAAGCTTGTGTAACCCCCATTTTAATGCCTTGATTCACGCCTCTTTATTCTTCATAACCCCCAAATAATGAGGTGCAATGCTCAGCCAACAAACTCCATAATTCACGCCCAACAAGTGCCATGAATCACTCCTCTTCAATCAGCTTGTAACCGTTGCACTTGGAGCTCTTCAATCAGCTTGTAACCGTTGCACTTGGAGCTTGGAAAACCGTCACTTGCTAGATACTTTCTACAAGGTTAATTACACTAAGTGAAGTGTAACCACTTGTAAAATGTTTCGGACCAAAACCGTGCAAAAGAGTAAGGAATGATTTGGATAGAAACAACTCCTTTGCATTGCTTTGAACTTGGACCTCACCTTGACTACTTGGAGCATCACAATCATTAGAACTTTGACCATATTGGTCATCCTCCTCTTCTTCAAAAGGAATTGCCCTCAATTCGTCATCATCAAGGTATGGAGCAAGGTCCCCAACGTTGAATGTGCTTGAGACACCAAATTGGTCCCCCAAATCAACCTTGTATGCATTGTCATTGATCTTTTCCACGATTTCAAATGGACCTTCGGCTCTTGGCATAAGCTTGTTCTTCCTTTTGCTAGGAAACCTCTCTTTCCTCATGTAAATCCACACTAAATCACCAACTTCAAATTGCTTCACGTTTTTCACCCTCTTGTTGGCTTGTTTCTTGTAGACTTCATTTGCTTTCTCAATGTTCTTCCTAACTTCCTTGTGGACCTTCAACATGAACTCGGCTTGTTCCTTAGCTCCACCATGAACGAACTTGTCTTGTGGCAAAGCTATGAGATCAATAGGAACATAAGGATTGACACCATAGACTACTTCAAAAGGAGAGTACTTTGTAGTAGCACTAGGAGTCCGATTGTAAGCAAACTCGGCATGAGCTAGCTTGACATCCCAATCCTTAGCACTCTTACTAACCAAGGTCCTAAGCAACGAACCCAGAATTCTATTCACCACTTCAGTTTGTCCATCGGTTTGTGGATGGTGTGAAGTAGAAAACAGCAACTTTGTTCCCATTAGACGCCATATTGATTTCCAAAAATGACTAAGAAATTTTGTATCACGATCGGACACAATGGTGCGTGGCACCCCATGAAAACGAACCACTTCTTCAAAGTATAACTTAGCCACTTTCATAGCATCTTCGGTTTTGTGACAAGGAATGAAATGAGCCATTTTAGAAAACCGATCAACAACCACCATGATTGAGTCTTTACCCCTTTGAGTTCTAGGTAAAGCCACAATGAAATCCATGCTCACATCTTCCCAAGGTCTCTCCGGAACTGGCAAAGGCTTGTAGAGACCTTTGTGAAACACCATCTTGGCCCTTTGACAAGTAGAACAACGACTAACCACATGATGAACCGTGGCTAACATCTTCGGCCAATAAAAGTGAGCTTGAAGAAGCTCCATTGTTTTTTGAATCCCCACGTGACCAGCTAGACCTCCTCCATGAGCCTCATGAATCAACAAGCTTCTAATTGGACACTTAGGAATGCATAACCGATTTCCCTTAAAAAGAAAGTCATCATGTAAGGAAAATAAGTCATATACTCCATGGACACATTTCTGTATTATTTCAATGAAATCTCCATCCTCCTTGTAGTATGCTTTGATCAAATCAAACCCAAGAACTTTTGCTTCGACAACTCCAAGCAAATTGTGTCTCCTAGATAAGGCATCCGCAACAACATTAGCCTTTCCACTCTTGTATTTAGAGGAAAAGTTAAAGGTTTGCAAGAATTCAACCCATTTAGCATGTCTTGAATTCAACTTCTTTTGACCATGGATGAACCTTAGAGATTCATGGTCCGAATGTAATATGAACGGTTGTGGTCTCAAGTAATGTGACCAATGATCTAGAGCTCGTACCATAGCATAGAACTCTTTATCATAGGTGGAATAGTTCAACTTGCCTTGACTCAATTTTTCACTGAAATAAGCAATTGGACGCCCTTCTTGAATCAAAACTGCTCCAATCCCCTTCCCACTTGCGTCACACTCAACTTCAAATGGCTTGGAAAAATCAGGGAGTGCAAGAATAGGAGTGTTGCACATTTTCTCCTTGACTTCTTCAAAGGCCTTTTGAGCTTGTGTAGTCCATTCAAACGTCCCCTTCTTAGTACACTCAGTTATAGGAGCCATGAGTGTGCTAAAATTCTTGATAAATCTTCTATAGAAAGAAGCTAGGCCATGGAAAGAACGGACCTCCGTGAGTGTTTTTGGACTAGGCCATGATTGAATTGCTTCAACCTTGCAAGGATCCACCTTCACGCCATCACCTGAAACTATGTAACCAAGAAAAGTGACCTCATATAACATAAAATCACATTTTTCAAGTTTTCCATACAATTTTTGAGTTCTTAAAACAGAAAAAACTTGAAACAAATGATCTAAATGTTCATCCTCATTTTTAGAGTAAATAAGGATGTCATCAAGGTACACCACCACGAACTTGCCAAGAAATGGCCTCAACACCTCGTTCATTAATCTCATGAACGTGCTAGGTGCATTGGTCAATCCAAACGGCATCACAAGCCATTCATACAACCCATGCTTTGTCTTGAATGCAGTCTTCCATTCATCACCTTCCCTCATACGAATTTGATGGTAACCACTTCTCAAGTCAACTTTTGAGAATACATTTGAACCACTCAATTCGTCCAGCATATCATCCAGTCTTGGAATTGGAAACCTGTACTTGATAGTAATATTGTTAACAGCTCTACTATCAATGCACATACGCCAAGTTCCATCCTTTTTAGGAACCAACAAGGCAGGAACCGCACATGGACTCATAGACTCACGCACATAGCCCATACCCATCAATTCTTCAATTTGTCTTTGCAACTCCTTAGTTTCTAAAGGGTTACATCTATAGGCAGGTTTATTTGGTAGAGGCGCACCTGGAATGAGATCAATTTGATGCTCAATTCCTCTCAAGGGTGGTAATCCCTTAGGTAACTCATCCGGAAAAACATCCTCAAACTCTTTAATCAGTTTGGCAAGTTTAGGATTTTGACTCACAAATTTTTCATGGATTTCTTTAGAGTACAACATGAATATTTCTTCCTCACCCTCAAACTCCCTCTCAAACTCTTTACAAGACAATAAAGAAATTTGTGGCTTTTGTGTTTGTGAAAACCGTGGGGGTGGTAAAGGGTGCAATTTCTTTTGTTTCCCTTGGTGAGTGATAGTGTAGGTGTTATGGTACCCATCATGGATAGATTTTTTATCAGATTGCCACGGCCTCCCAAGAAGAATATGACAAGCATCCATTAAAACAACATCACACAATTGACTATCATGATATGAACCAATCGAAAAATTCACCATACATTGCTTTCTAACCCCAGTACTAGCATTAGAATCTAACCAACTCAATTTGTAAGGATGTGGATGATTTGTGGTGGTAAGACCTAGTTT
Organism: Chenopodium quinoa; assembly: GCF_001683475.1. Taxonomy (NCBI): domain Eukaryota; kingdom Viridiplantae; phylum Streptophyta; class Magnoliopsida; order Caryophyllales; family Amaranthaceae; genus Chenopodium; species Chenopodium quinoa. The sequence continues at coordinate 14,281 of NW_018745173.1, read as the reverse complement.
AGATACTAAGGTTTTCGACACAGTATTAGCCTCACTGCCCCCATCAATAATTAAATCACATACCTCGTCACCAACTTTACATTTGGTGATGAAAATGTGTTGTCTTTGTGGCGCCAAAGGTTCCTCCACACGAGCTTGCAAAGCTCTCCTAACCACCAAGTTTGTTTTGTCCCCCATTTCAGGATAGCATTGGTCCTCCTCCTCTTCCTTTTCGTACGGGGTCACCTCCTTCTCTTCTTCAGACTCAAATTCCTCCCAATTGATGCTTTGGGTGGCTATGAGTTTAACCTCTTGCATGGTTAAGGCTCTTGAATTAGGACAATCTTTTTTATAATGTCCTCTACCTCCACACTTGTAACATACAATGTCACTAAGCTTGAAGTCTTTCGTGTTCCTCTTTGGTGGCTCATTAGGCTTGCTAAAAGAAGAACCCTCCTTTGAGTTGAAGGGTGGTTTGCGTACCACTGGAGTAGTAGTAGGCGTTTTCTTCCTTTTCCTTTTAGCATCAAACTTTGTCACAAGTTTGCAAGCTTCCACAAACGTGAGGTTAGTGTAACCATCAAGTTTGTCTTGTAACTCTTGTTCCAACCCAGCTACAAAACGCCCCAACTTCAGCTCTTCGTTTTCAGTCACTTCACATACAATGGCAAGCCTATCAAATTCTTTGATATAGTCTTCCACCGAATCACCATTTTGTTGGAGAGTACTCCATTTCACATACTGATTTTGCTTGTAATTGTGAGGAATGAAACGATCTCTCATTCTTTTCTTCAGCTTTTCCCAAGTGGAAATGTGAGCCTTACCCCTAAGGGTACGCCCTCTTTGTTCTCCTTGCAACCAACTATCACCATAGCCTTTCAACTTGACTTTGGCAATCTTAAAACGTTGAACATCCTCATGAATGTCCTTGTATTCAAAATACCTTTCCAAGGATTTCTCCCATTCCAAGTACTTCTCTGGATCAAGTGTCCCATCAAAAGAAGGAACGTCCACTTTGAGACTCCTATCCTCCCTCCTAGGTGGAGGGTCTTCACCTTGATCTCTCCTATCTTGCTCGTTCATGAGCCTTGCCATCAAGGCAGCAAGGTTCCCTTGGAGATTGGCATTGGTTTCGGCCAACCTTTCCTGACTAGCAATGGATCGATTAAGAGCTTCCAAAGCTGTCCTCAAGTCTTGATTTTCTCCCATGGTATGTAGGTATTCGACCCCTTTGGAAAATTTAAGAAAATTTCCCCCTACCTGACGCGCCAAATGATGTGTAAACAAGATGAGAAACCTTGTTACAAGAAATGACAAGTTAAAGGATTCAAAGGGTTTTAAAATTCAAGTGTCAAGTAATCGGTTTAGTTAGGGGAACTCTCACCCTAAGCTAAGGATATAGCAAAGAGGAACTCTCACTCGTTTGCTTGGGATAGTTTAGATGAGGGAACTCTCACCAAATCATAAACTATAAGTCCTAATTTTGGGAACTCTCACCAAAACTAACACTCTTCAAATTCGGATACTCAAATTTGGAAAACAAAGTGAACTAAACTCAAGTCACTTCAATTACAAAACACACGTTTTTTGGCAAAAAATCTTGGATTGTTTTCATTCATTCAAAGTGTGCTATTTATAGCATCAATACAACCTTTTCACTTGCCTACTTTAATTAACAAAATAAAATAGACAAAAGTAAATTAACTAAGGGAATGAGTGGAGAATACACGTCCCACTTAACCCCTTTTACAAACAAGATTAAACTTAATTAAAAGAGCTAAAGACTAGGCTTGAAACAAGGAAAGATGATCAGCCAAACAGCATCCAAAGAGCATCTTCAACACACGTCCAAAACAGCCGTTTGCAAGCTTGTGTAACCCCCATTTTAATGCCTTGATTCACGCCTCTTTATTCTTCATAACCCCCAAATAATGAGGTGCAATGCTCAGCCAACAAACTCCATAATTCACGCCCAACAAGTGCCATGAATCACTCCTCTTCAATCAGCTTGTAACCGTTGCACTTGGAGCTCTTCAATCAGCTTGTAACCGTTGCACTTGGAGCTTGGAAAACCGTCACTTGCTAGATACTTTCTACAAGGTTAATTACACTAAGTGAAGTGTAACCACTTGTAAAATGTTTCGGACCAAAACCGTGCAAAAGAGTAAGGAATGAATTGGATAGAAACAACTCCTTTGCATTGCTTTGAACTTGGACCTCACCTTGACTACTTGGAGCATCACAATCATTAGAACTTTGACCATATTGGTCATTAGATTTATTAAATGTATTTGACTTTCATTTGATTCAGAAAGCTTTGTTTGAATGTGTTTGACTTTCATTTGATTTAATTAGCTTTGTTTGAATGTGTTTGACTTTCATTTGATTCGTTTAGCTTTGTAGAATGCATTTGACTTTCATTTGATTTAATTAGCTTTGTTAACGCTCTGTTTGAATGTGTTTGACTTTCATTTGATTCAATTAGGTTTGTTTGAATGGGTTTGTCTTTCATTGGATTCAACTAGGTTAGTTTGAATGTGTTGACTTTCATTTGATTCAATTAGCTTTATAGAATGCATTTGACTTTTATTTGATTCAAAAAGCTCTATTTGAATGATTATGTCTTTCATTTAATTTAATTAGGTTTGTTTGAATGTGTTTGACTTTTATTGGATTCAATTTGGTTTGTTTGAACGTGTTTGACTTTCATTCGATTCAATTAGCTTTGATGAACGCATTTGATTTTCATTTGATTCAAAAAGCTTTGTTTGATTGTGTTTGACGTTCATTTGATTCAATTAGGTTTTTTTAAATGTGTTTGACGTTCATTGGATTCAATTAGGTTTGTTTGAATGTGTTTGACTTTCATTCGATTCAATTAGCTTTGATAAATGCATTTGACTTTCATTTGATTAAAAAAGCTTTGTTTGAATGTGTTTGACTTTCATTTGATTCAATTAGCTTTATTGAATGTATTTGACTTTCATTTGATTCAAGAAGATGTGTTTGAATGTGTTTGACTTTCATTTGATTCAATTAGCTTTGCTTGAACGTGTTTGACTTTCATTTGGTTCAATTAGCTTTGTAGAATGCATTTGACTTTCATTTGATAAAATTAGCTTTGTTGAATACATTTGACTATCATTTGATTCAGAAAGCTTTGTATGAATGTGTTTGACTTTCATTTGATTTAATTAGCTTAGTTTGAAAGTGTTAAACTTTTATTTGATTCAAAAAGCTTTGTTTGAATGTGTTTGACTTTCATTTGATTCAATTAGGTTTGTTTGAATGTGTTTGACTTTCATTTGATTCGTTTAACTTTGTAGAACTCATTTGACTTTCATTTGATTTAATTAGCTTTGTTGAACGCAATTGACTTTCATTTGATTCAGAAAGCTTTATTTGAATGTGTTTGACTTTCATTTGATTCAATTAGCTTTATAGAATGCATTTGACTTTCATTTGATTCAAAAAGCTCTGTTTGAATGTGTTTGACTTCCATTTGATTTAATTAAGTTTATTTGAATGTGTTTGACTTTCATTCGATTAAATTAGGTTTGTTTGAAATGTGTTTGACTTTCATTTGATTCAATTAGGTTTGTTTGAATGTGTTTGACTTTCATTGGATTCAATTAGGTTTGTTAGAATGTGCTTGCCTCTCATTTGATTCAATTAGCTTTGTTGAATGCATTAGACTTTAATTTGATTCAAGATTTTTTTTTTGAATGTGTTTGAATTTCATTTGATTCAATTAGCTTTTTACAATGCATTTGACTTTCATTTGATTTAATTAGCTTTGTTAAATGTACTTGACTTTCGTTTGATTCAAAAAGCTTTGTTTAAATGTGTTTGACTTTCATTTGATTTAATTAACTTTGTTTGAATGTGTTTGACTTTTATTTAATTCAACAAGCTTTGTTTGAATGTGTTTGACTTTCTTTTTATTTAATTAGCTTTGTTTGAATGTGTTTGACTTTCATTTGATTCAATTAGCTTTGTACAATGCATTTGACTTTCATTTGATTTAATTAGATTTATTAAATGTATTTGACTTTCATTTGATTCAGAAAGCTTTGTTTGGATGTGTTTGACTTTCATTTGATTTAATTAGCTTTGTTTGAATGTGTTTGACTTTCATTTGATTCGTTTAGCTTTGTAGAATGCATTTGACTTTCATTTGATTTAATTAGCTTTGTTAACGCTCTGTTTGAATGTGTTTGACTTTCATTTGATTCAATTAGGTTTGTTTGAATGGGTTTGTGATGCGGATGCATTCAACGTTTCCTTTCTTAGTCCGTTTCTTTAATGTTTCTTAGATTAGATTTTGGCTTACAAGTTTTTACCTTTCACTTGAAAGGGTTTTTCTTGTTTTAAGCGTTAGGATTTTTATTTTGATTAGGAATTGTTTTGGTCTAGTGAGTTCCTATTTGAATTAGGACTTGTCTTTAGCAAAAGAGATTCCTAATTAGATTAGGACTTGTCTTTAGCAAAAGAGAGTTCCTATTTGAATTAGGACTTGTTTTTAGCAAAGTAAATTCCTAAGTGGATTAGGACTTGACTTTGGTTTTTAGGCGTGTCTAGGAGTTTTAGGAGGATTGAATACCTAATCTAAGTTGAATTAAGCTTAGTTAGTTTAGTCATATCCGAATTAGGAACTTGGGGATCAAGTTTCGGTTTTCTTAGGTTTTCTAGGTCAAATGGGATTCTAATTCAATTAGGATTAGTTTTCTAATTTGATTAGGTTTAGAATTAGCTTTGAGTCTATAAATAAAGGTTGTAAACTTTGAATTAAAGAAGAAGTTTGTTTTGTTGATTAAAGCTTTATTGCTTGTTAATTTGGAACGTTTCTTTCCAAGTTTTCTTTGTGTTTGACGAGTGAAGTTAAACATAAAAACCCTTAGATTAGGCGAGTGAAACCTGATTTAAGAGAGGTTAGATTAATTAGTGAGTGAAGCTAATTCAAACTATCCTCAAAAAACCCCTAAATCACGAGATTAAGGTGAGTGAAGCCTTGAAATCAGATTTAGAACCCTTAGGCGAAAACAAACGAGTGAAGCTTGTTTAAACCTAAGACCAAACGAATCAAGAAACGCATCAAATGGTATCAGAGCTGTTGGTGTGATTATTGAGTCGTTATATCCTTGTTCTTGAGCAATCAAGAATCAATTCGTGCTAGTTTCTTGGTTCTTGTTCTTCTCGGCGCAGATCTGGACCAGTTGGAAGTTTTAGGTTACTGCAAACTATCTACTTGGTATTTTTCGGTGATTTTTTTTGGGTTGGATTCCTATTGGACTAAAATTATAGACTGTAAAATTTCGTGGTCATTGGATAAGTGACGCAAAATCTACAGCAACAAACTTTCGAGGGAAAATTACTGATTGTGCGCAAACATGGAGAATAAATCAACGATCACTCACTTGCTTGAACAGATGACTGTTTTGATGGAACGACACATTACGTTCATGCATCATAGGAAGAGTCTTGAAGAGGAGATCAAGTGTTTCAAGTGTCAAGGTAGAGGTCACTACAAGTCCGAGTGTCCTAATAGAAGGGTCATGACATTAACAAGATACCAAGCCTTAGAAGAGGAGGATGCTAAACTTGCTTTACTTCTAAAAGAGCAACGTGAAGGAGAGGAGAATGAATATGACTTTGAGGAAGAGTGTGAAGAGCAACCATTGTGTGAGGCAGCCCCGGATCACAACACACTTGTTTTGAGAAAGCTTCTCCATGCTCAATCTACTCCTTTGACTGATATGGCACAAAGGGAGAACTTGTTTCACACTAGATGCTTAGTGAATGGGCGTAGTTGTTCAGTTATTGTGGATAATGGTTCTTGTACTAATGCATGCTCTAAGAAGATGACGGATACATTGCAGCTTGAGACTAGGAACCATCCTAATCCTTACAAACTTAATTGGCTCACAAATGTTGGAGGAGTACATGTTTCGAAACAAGCATTGGTTTCTTTTACAATTGGTGAGTTTGAAGACAAAGTATGGTGTGATGTTGTTCCTATGGATGCATGTGCTTTGTTGCTAGGCCGTCCTTGGCAATTTGATCGTGATGTGATCTACCTTGCAAAGAAGAATGTGGTTTCAGTTCTACATAAAGGGAAAAGGATTGGATTAAAACCTTTACCTCCTAAATTCGAACCTATGCAACATGATGGCAGCAAGGTTATTTCTCTTTCTACATGTGATGAAGGTGGTTCAAGTAAAAGGAAGAAGAAAGACAAGCAGCAAGATAGAGTGCTTCAACTTGTTCGTAAGTCTCCATTTGAGATAGGTGACTATGTGTGGCTTTCTTTGAGTGCACAGAAGTTATACAACAACCGCAAAGACAAGCATGAATCCTTTGATGAAGGGCCTTTTAAAATCGTGCATAGGGAGAATTATGATACATTTCAAGTGCTACTTGGTGAAGGCGTTTGTGCTTCTCTTAGTGCAAATGATCTTGTTCCTTGTTATGATGTAACTTGAGGACAAGTTAGTTTTCAAGAGGAGGAGTATGATGCGGATGCATTCAACGTTTCCTTTCTTAGTCCGTTTCTTTAATGTTTCTTAGATTAGATTTTGGCTTACAAGTTTTTACCTTTCACTTGAAAGGGTTTTTCTTGTTTTAAGCGTTAGGATTTTTATTTTGATTAGGAATTGTTTTGGTCTAGTGAGTTCCTATTTGAATTAGGACTTGTCTTTAGCAAAAGAGATTCCTAATTAGATTAGGACTTGTCTTTAGCAAAAGAGAGTTCCTATTTGAATTAGGACTTGTTTTTAGCAAAGTAAATTCCTAAGTGGATTAGGACTTGACTTTGGTTTTTAGGCGTGTCTAGGAGTTTTAGGAGGATTGAATACCTAATCTAAGTTGAATTAAGCTTAGTTAGTTTAGTCATATCCGAATTAGGAACTTGGGGATCAAGTTTCGGTTTTCTTAGGTTTTCTAGGTCAAATGGGATTCTAATTCAATTAGGATTAGTTTTCTAATTTGATTAGGTTTAGAATTAGCTTTGAGTCTATAAATAAAGGTTGTAAACTTTGAATTAAAGAAGAAGTTTGTTTTGTTGATTAAAGCTTTATTGCTTGTTAATTTGGAACGTTTCTTTCCAAGTTTTCTTTGTGTTTGACGAGTGAAGTTAAACATAAAAACCCTTAGATTAGGCGAGTGAAACCTGATTTAAGAGAGGTTAGATTAATTAGTGAGTGAAGCTAATTCAAACTATCCTCAAAAAACCCCTAAATCACGAGATTAAGGTGAGTGAAGCCTTGAAATCAGATTTAGAACCCTTAGGCGAAAACAAACGAGTGAAGCTTGTTTAAACCTAAGACCAAACGAATCAAGAAACGCATCAGTTTGTCTTTCATTGGATTCAACTAGGTTAGTTTGAATGTGTTGACTTTCATTTGATTCAATTAGCTTTATAGAATGCATTTGACTTTTATTTGATTCAAAAAGCTCTATTTGAATGATTATGACTTTCATTTGATTCAATTAGGTTTGTTTGAATGTGTTTGACTTTCATTGGATTCAATTAGGTTTGTTAGAATGTGTTAGCCTCTCATTTGATTCAATTAGCTTTGTTGAATGCATTAGACTTTAATTTGATTCATGAAGCTTTTTTTGAATGTGTTTGAATTTCATTTGATTCAATTAGCTTTTTTACAATGCATTTGACTTTCATTTGATTTAATTAGCTTTGTTAAATGTACTTGATTTTCGTTTGATTTAGAAAGCTTTGTTTACATGTGTTTGACTTTCATTTGATTTAATTAACTTTGTTTGAATATGTTTGACTTTTATTTAATACAACAAGCTTTGTTTGAATGTGTTTGACTTTCTTTTTATTTAATTAGCTTTGTTTGTCTGTGTTTGACTTTCATTTGATTCAATTAGCTTTGTACAATGCATTTGACTTTCATTTGATTTAATTAGATTTATTAAATGTATTTGACTTTCATTTGATTCAGAAAGCTTTGTTTGAATGTGTTTGACTTTCATTCGATTCGTTTAGCTTTGTAGAATGCATTTGACTTTAATTTGATTGAAAAAGCTTTATTTGAATGTGTTTGACTTTCATTCGAATCAATTAGCTTTGATGAATGCATTTGACTTTCATTTTATCCAAAAAGCTATGTTTGAATGTGTTTGACTTTCCTTTGATTCAATTAGCTTATATAGAATGTGTTTGACTTTCATTTGATTTAATTAGCTTTGTTTAATTGTGTTTGACTTTCATTTGATTCAGTTAGCTTTATTGAACGCATTTGACTTTCATTTGATTCAAGAAGATTTGTTTGAATGTGTTTGACTTTCATTTGTTTCAATTAGCTTTTCTTGAATGTGTTTGACTTTCATTTGATTCAATTAGCTTTGTAGAATGCATTTGACTTTCATTTGATTAAATTAGCTTTGTTGAATGCATTTGACTTTCATTTGATTCAGAAAGCTTTGTTGGAATGTGTTTGACTTTCATTTGATTTAATTAGCTTTGTTTGAATGTGTTTGACTTTTATTTGATTCAAAAAGCTTTGTGTGAATGTGTTTGAATTTCATTTGATTCAATTAGCTTTCTTTGAATGTGTTTGACTTTCATTTGATTCGTATAGCTTTGTAGAATGCATTTGACTTTCATTTGATTTAATTAGCTTTGTTAACGCTCTGTTTGAATGTGTTTGACTTTCGTTTGATTCAATTAAGTTTGTTTGAATGTGTTTGTCTTTCATTGGATTCAATTAGGTTAGTTTGAATGTGTTGACTTTCATTTGATTCAATTAGCTTTATAGAATGCATTTGACTTTCATTTGATTCAAAAAGCTCTATTTGAATGATTTTGTCTTTCATTTAATTTAATTAGGTTTGTTTGAATGTGTTTGACTTTTATTGGATTCAATTTGGTTTGTTTGAATGTGTTTGACTTTCATTCGATTCAATTAGCTTTGATGAACGCATTTGATTTTCATTTGATTCAAAAAGCTTTGTTTGATTGTGTTTGACATTCATTTGATTCAATTAGGTTTTTTTAAATGTGTTTGACGTTCATTGGATTCAATTAGGTTTGTTTGAATGTGTTTGACTTTCATTCGATTCAATTAGCTTTGATAAATGCATTTGACTTTCATTTGATTAAAAAAGCTTTGTTTGAATGTGTTTTACTTTCATTTGATTCAATTAGCTTTATTGAATGTATTTGACTTTCATTTGATTCAAGAAGATGTGTTTGAATGTGTTTGACTTTCATTTGATTCAATTAGCTTTGCTTGAACGTGTTTGACTTTCATTTGGTTCAATTAGCTTTGTAGAATGCATTTGACTTTCATTTGATTAAATTAGCTTTGTTGAATACATTTGACTTTCATTTGATTCAGAAAGCTTTGTATGAATGTGTTTGACTTTCATTTGATTTAATTAGCTTAGTTTGAAAGTGTTTGACTTTTATATGATTCAAAAAGCTTAGTTTGAATGTGTTTGACTTTCATTTGATTCAATTAGGTTTGTTTGAATGTGTTTGACTTTCATTTGATTCTTTTAACTTTGTAGAACGCATTTGACTTTCATTTGATTTAATTAGTTTTGTTGAACGCAATTGACTTTCATTTGATTCAGAAAGCTTTATTTGAATGTGTTTGACTTTCATTTGATTCAATTAGCTTTATAGAATGCATTTGACTTTCATTTGATTCAAAAAGCTCTGTTTGAATGTGTTTGACTTTCATTGGATTAAATTAGGTTTGTTTGAAATGTGTTTGACTTTCATTCGATTAAATTAGGTTTGTTTGAAATGTGTTTGACTTTCATTTGATTCAATTAGGTTTGTTTGAATGTGCTTGACTTTCATTGGATTCAATTAGGTTTGTTAGAATGTGTTTGCCTCTCATTTAATTCAATTAGCTTTGTTGAATGCATTAGACTTTAATTTGATTCAAGAAGCTTTTTTTGAATGTGTTTGAATTTCATTTGATTTAATTAGCTTTTTACAATGCATTTGACTTTCATTTGATTTAATTAGCTTTGTTAAATGTACTTGACTTTCGTTTGATTGTGAAAGCTTTGTTTTTGAATGTGTTTGACTTTCATTTGATTTAATTAACTTTGTTTGAATGTGTTTGACTTTTATTTGATTCAACAAGCTTTGTTTGAATGTGTCTGACTTTCTTTTCATTTAATTAGCTTTGTTTGAATGTGTTTGACTTTCATTTGATTCAATTAGCTTTGTACAATGCATTTGACTTTCATTTGATTTAATTAGATTTATTAAATGTATTTGACTTTCATTTGATTCAGAAAGCTTTGTTTGAATGTGTTTGACTTTCATTTGATTTAATTAGCTTTGTTTGAATGTGTTTGACTTTCATTTGATTCGTTTAGCTTTGTAGAATGCATTTGACTTTCATTTGATTTAATTAGCTTTGTTAACGCTCTGTTTGAATGTGTTTGACTTTCATTTGATTCAATTAGGTTTGTTTGAATGGGTTTGTCTTTCATTGGATTCAACTAGGTTAGTTTGAATGTGTTGACTTTCATTTGATTCAATTAGCTTTATAGAATGCATTTGACTTTTATTTGATTCAAAAAGCTCTATTTGAATGATTATGTCTTTCATTTAATTTAATTAGGTTTGTTTGAATGTGTTTGACTTTTATTGGATTCAATTTGGTTTGTTTGAATGTGTTTGACTTTCATTCGATTCAATTAGCTTTGATGAACGCATTTGATTTTCATTTGATTCAAAAAGCTTTGTTTGATTGTGTTTGACGTTCATTTGATTCAATTAGGTTTTTTTAAATGTGTTTGACGTTCATTGGATTCAATTAGGTTTGTTTGAATGTGTTTGACTTTCATTCGATTCAATTAGCTTTGATAAATGCATTTGACTTTCATTTGATTAAAAAAGCTTTGTTTGAATGTGTTTGACTTTCATTTGATTCAATTTAGCTTTATTGAATGTATTTGACTTTCATTTTGATTCAAGAAGATGTGTTTGAATGTGTTTGACTTTTCATTTGATTCAATTAGCTTTGCTTGAACGTGTTTGACTTTCATTTGGTTCAATTAGCTTTGTAGAATGCATTTGACTTTCATTTGATAAAATTAGCTTTGTTGAATACATTTGACTATCATTTGATTCAGAAAGCTTTGTATGAATGTGTTTGACTTTCATTTGATTAATTAGCTTAGTTTTGAAAGTGTTAAACTTTTATTTGATTCAAAAAGCTTTGTTTGAATGTGTTTGACTTTCATTTGATTCAATTAGGTTGTTTGAATGTGTTTGACTTTCATTTGATTCGTTTAACTTTGTAGAACTCATTTGACTTTCATTTGATTTTAATTAGCTTTGTTGAACGCAATTGACTTTCATTTGATTCAGAAAGCTTTATTTTGAATGTGTTTGACTTTCATTTGATTCAATTAGCTTTATAGAATGCATTTGACTTTCATTTGATTCAAAAAGCTCTGTTTGAATGTGTTTGACTTCCATTTGATTTAATTAAGTTTATTTGAATGTGTTTGACTTTCATTCGATTAAATTAGGTTTGTTTGAAATGTGTTTGACTTTCATTTTGATTCAATTAGGTTTGTTTTGAATGTGTTTGACTTTCATTGGATTCAATTAGGTTTGTTAGAATGTGCTTGCCTCTCATTTGATTCAATTAGCTTTGTTGAATGCATTAGACTTTAATTTGATTCAAGATTTTTTTTTTTGAATGTGTTTGAATTTCATTTGATTCAATTAGCTTTTTACAATGCATTTGACTTTCATTTGATTTAATTAGCTTTGTTAAATGTACTTGACTTTCGTTTGATTCAAAAAGCTTTGTTTAAATGTGTTTGACTTTCATTTGATTTAATTAACTTTGTTTGAATGTGTTTGACTTTTATTTAATTCAACAAGCTTTGTTTGAATGTGTTTGACTTTCTTTTTATTTAATTAGCTTTGTTTGAATGTGTTTGACTTTCATTTGATTCAATTAGCTTTGTACAATGCATTTGACTTTCATTTGATTTAATTAGATTTATTAAATGTATTTGACTTTCATTTGATTCAGAAAGCTTTGTTTGGATGTGTTTGACTTTCATTTGATTTAATTAGCTTTGTTTGAATGTGTTTGACTTTCATTTGATTCGTTTAGCTTTGTAGAATGCATTTGGCTTTCATTTGATTTAATTAGCTTTGTTAACGCTCTGTTTGAATGTGTTTGCCTTTCATTTGATTCAATTAGGTTTGTTTGAATGTGTTTGTCTTTCATTGGATTTCAATTAGGTTAGTTTGAATGTGTTGACTTTCATTTGATTCAATTAGCTTTATAGAATGCATTTGACTTTCATTTGATTCAAAAAGCTCTATTTGAATGATTATGTCTTTCATTTAATTTAATTAGGTTTGTTTGAATGTGTTTGACTTTTATTGGATTCAATTTGGTTTGTTTGAATGTGTTTGACTTTCATTCGATTTCAATTAGCTTTGATGAACGCATTTGATTTTTCATTTGATTCAAAAAGCTTTGTTTGATTGTGTTTGACGTTCATTTGATTCAATTAGGTTTTTTTAAATGTGTTTTGACGTTCATTGGATTCAATTAGGTTTGTTTGAATGTGTTTGACTTTCATTCGATTCAATTAGCTTTTGATAAATGCATTTGACTTTCATTTGATTAAAAAAGCTCTGTTTGAACGTGTTTGACTTTCATTTGATTCAATTAGCTTTATTGAATGTATTTGACTTTCATTTGATTCAAGAAGATGTGTTTGAATGTGTTTGACTTTCATTTGATTCAATTAGCTTTGCTTGAACGTGTTTGACTTTCATTTGGTTCAATTAGCTTTGTAGAATGCATTTTGACTTTCATTTGATTAAATTAGCTTTGTTGAATACATTTGACTTTCATTTGATTCAGAAAGCTTTGTATGAATGTGTTTGACTTTCATTTGATTTAATTAGCTTAGTTTGAAAGTGTTTGACTTTTTATTTGATTCAAAAAGCTTTGTTTGAATGTGTTTGACTTTCATTTGATTCAATTTGGTTTGTTTTGAATGTGTTTGACTTTCATTTGATTCGTTTAACCTTGTAGAACTCATTTGACTTTCATTTGATTTAATTAGCTATTGTTGAACGCAATTGACTTTCATTTGATTCAGAAAGCTTTATTTGAATGTGTTTGACTTTCATTTGATTCAATTAGCTTTTATAGAATGCATTTGACTTTCATTTGATTCAAAAAAGCTCTGTTTGAATGTGTTTGACTTCCATTTGATTTAATTAAGTTTATTTGAATGTGTTTGACTTTCATTCGATTAAATTAGGTTTGTTTGAAAATGTGTTTGACTTTCATTTGATTCAATTAGGTTTGTTTGAATGTGTTTTTGACTTTCATTGGATTCAATTAGGTTTGTTAGAATGTAATTGCCTCTCATTTGATTCAATTAGCTTTGTTGAATGCATTAGACTTTAATTTGATTCAAGATTTTTATTTGAATGTGTTTGAATTTCATTTGATTTCAATTAGCTTTTTACAATGCATTTGACTTTCATTTGATTTAATTAGCTTTGTTAAATGTACTTGACTTTCGTTTTGATTCAAAAAGCTTTGTTTGAATGTGTTTGACTTTCATTTGATTTAATTAACTTTGTTTGAATGTGTTTGACTTTTATTTAATTCAACAAGCTTTGTTTGAATGTGTTTGACTTTCTTTTTATTTAATTAGCTTTGTTTGAATGTGTTTGACTTTCATTTGATTTCAATTAGCTTTGTACAATGCATTTGACTTTCATTTGATTTAATTAGATTTATTAAATGTATTTGACTTTCATTTGATTCAGAAAGCTTTGTTTGAATGTGTTTGACTTTCATTCGATTCGTTTAGCTTTGTAGAATGCATTTGACTTTAATTTGATTGAAAAAGCTTTATTTGAATGTGTTTGACTTTCATTCGAATGAATTAGCTTTGATGAATGCATTTGACTTTCATTTTATTCAAAAAGCTCTGTTTGAATGTGTTTGACTTTCCTTTGATTCAATTAGCTTATATAGAATGTGTTTGACTTTCATTTGATTTAATTAGCTTTGTTTAATTGTGTTTGACTTTCATTTGATTCAGTTAGCTTTATTGAATGCATTTGACTTTCATTTGATTCAAGAAGATTTGTTTTTGAATGTGTTTGACTTTCATTTGATTCAATTAGCTTTTCTTGAATGTGCTTGACTTTAATTTGATTCAATTAGCTTTGTAGAATGCATTTGACTTTCATTTGATTAAATTAGCTTTGTTGAATGCATTTGACTTTCATTTGATTCAGAAAGCTTTGTTG
>NW_018745172.1:0-37454 GCF_001683475.1 Chenopodium quinoa | reverse complement strand
AATTGAATCAAATGAAAGTCAAATACATTCTACAAAGCTAATTGAATCAAATGAAAGTCAAACACATTCAAACAAAGCTATTTGAATCAAATGAAAGTCAAATACGTTCTACAAAGCTAATTGTATCAAATGAAAGTCAAACGCAATCAAATAAAGCTATTTGAGTCAAATTAAAGTCAAACACATTCAAACAAAGTTATTTGATTCAAATGAAAGTCAAAATACATTCAACAAAGCTAATTGAATCAAATGAAAGTTAAACGCATTCAAACAAAGCTATTTGAATCAAATGAGAGTCAAATACATTCTACAAAGCTAATTGAATCAAATGAAAGTCAAACACATTCAAACAAAGCTAATTAAATCAAATGAAAGTCAAGCACATTCAAACAAAGCTATTTTAATCAAATAAAAGTCAAATACATTCTACCAATGCTATTTGAATCAAATGAGAGTCAAATACATTAAAACAAAGCTAATTAAATCAAGTAAAAGTCTAATACATTCTACGAAGCTAATTGAATTAAATTAAAGTCAAACACATTCAAACAAAGCTAATTGAATCAAATGAAAGTCAAACACATTCAAACAAAGATTTAGAATCAAATGAAAGTCAAATACATTCTACAAAGCTAATTGAATCAAATGAAAGTCAAACACATTCAAAAAAAGCTATTTTCAATCAAATGAAAGTCAATGACATTCTACAAGCTAATTGAATCAAAGGAAAGTCAAACACATTCAAACAAAGCTATTTGAATCAAAGGAGAGTCAAATAAATTCAAACAAAGCTAATTAAATAAAAAAAAAGTAAAATACATTCTACAAAGCTAATTGAATCAAATGAAAGTCAAACACATTCAAACAAAGCCTTTTAAATCAAATGAAACTCAAACACATTCAAAAAAAGCTTTTAATTTAAATGAAAGTCAAACACATTCAAACAAAGCTATATAAATCAAATGAAATTGAAATGCATTCTACAAAGCAAATTGATCTAAATGAAATTCAAACACATTCAAACAAAGCTATTTTAATCAAATGACAGTCAAAATATTCTACAAAGGTAATTGAATCAATTGAAAATCAAACACATTCAAACAAAGCTATTTGAATAAAATGAAAGTCAAATACATTCTACAAAGCTAATTGAATCGAATGAAAGTCAAACACATTCAAACAAAGCTAATTGAATCAAATGAAAGTCAAACACATTCAAACAAAGCTATTTTAATAAAATGAAAGTCAAATACATTCTACAAAGCTAATTGAAACAAATGAAAGTCAAAACACATTCAAACAAAGCTATTTGAATCAAATGAAAGTCAAATACATTCTACTAAGCTAATTGAATCAAATGAAAGTGAAACACATTCAAACAAAGCTATTTGAATCAAATGAAAGTCAAATACATTCAACAAAGCTAATTGAATCAAATGAAAGTCAAACACATTCAAATAAAGCTATTTGAATCAAATGAAAGTCAAATACATTCTACAAAGCTAATTGAATCAAATGAAAGTCAAACACATTCAAACAAAGTTATTTGATTCAAATGAAAGTCAAATACATTCAACAAAGCTAATTGAATCAAATGAAAGTTAAACGCATTCAAACAAAGCTATTTGAATCAAATGAGAGTCAAATACATTCTACAAAGCTAATTGAATCAAATGAAAGTCAAACACATTCAAACAAAGCTAATTAAATCAAATGAAAGTCAAGCACATTCAAACAAAGCTATTTTAATCAAATAAAAGTCAAATACATTCTACCAATGCTATTTGAATCAAATGAGAGTCAAATACATTAAAACAAAGCTAATTAAATCAAGTAAAAGTCTAATACATTCTACGAAGCTAATTGAATTAAATTAAAGTCAAACACATTCAAACAAAGCTAATTGAATCAAATGAAAGTCAAACACATTCAAACAAAGATTTAGAATAAAATGATAGTCAAATACATTCTACAAAGCTAATTGAATCAAATGAAAGTCAAACACATTCAAAAAAAGCTATTTCAATCAAATGAAAGTCAATGACATTCTACAAAGCTAATTGAATCAAAGGAAAGTCAAACACATTCAAACAAAGCTATTTGAATCAAAGGAGAGTCAAATAAATTCAAACAAAGCTAATTAAATAAAAAAAAGTAAAATATATTCTACAAAGCTAATTGAATCAAATGAAAGTCAAACACATTCAAACAAAGCCTTTTAAATCAAATGAAAGTCAAACACATTCAAAAAAAGCTTTTTAATTTAAATGAAAGTCAAACACATTCAAACAAAGCTATAAATCAAATGAAATTGAAATGCATTCTACAAAGCAAATTGATCTAAATGAAATTCAAACACATTCAAACAAAGCTATTTTAATCAAATGACAGTCAAACACATTCTACAAAGGTAATTGAATCAATTGAAAATCAAACACATTCAAACAAAGCTATTTGAATAAAATGAAAGTCAAATACATTCTACAAAGCTAATTGAATCGAATGAAAGTCAAACACATTCAAACAAAGCTAATTGAATCAAATGAAAGTCAAACACATTCAAACAAAGCTATTTTAATAAAATGAATGTCAAATACATTCTACAAAGCTAATTGAAACAAATGAAAGTCAAACACATTCAAACAAAGCTATTTGAATCAAATGAAAGTCAAATACATTCTACTAAGCTAATTGAATCAAATGAAAGTGAAACACATTCAAACAAAGCTATTTGAATCAAATGAAAGTCAAATACATTCAACAAAGCTAATTGAATCAAATGAAAGTCAAACACATTCAAATAAAGCTATTTGAATCAAATGAAAGTCAAATACATTCTACAAAGCTAATTGAATCAAATGAAAGTCAAACACATTCAAACAAAGCTAATTAAATCAAATAAAAGTTAAATACATTCTACAAAGCTAATTGAATCATATAAAAAATTAAATACATTCAAACAAAGCTAATTGAATCAAATGGAAGTCAAATACATTCTAGAAAGCTAATTGAATTAAATTAAAGTCAAACACATTCAAAACAAGCTAATTGAATTTAAAGAAAGTCAAACACATTCAAATAAAGCTTTCGAATCAAGTGAAAGTCAAATACATACTACAAAGCTAATTGAAACAAATGAAAGTCAAACACATTCAAACAAAGCTATTTGAATCAAATGAAAGTCAAATACATTCTACTAAGCTAATTGAATCAAACGAAAGTCAATCACATTCAAACAAAGCTATTTGAATCAAATGAGAGTCAAATACATTAAAACAAAGCTAATTAAATCAAATAAAAGTCTAATACATTCTACAAAGCTAATTGAATTAAATTAAAGTCACACACATTCAAACAAAGCTAATTGAATCAAACGAAAGTCAAACACATTCAAACAAAGATTTCGAATCAAATGAAAGTCAAATACATTCTACAAAGCTAATTGAATCAAATGAAAGTCAAACACATTCAAATAAAGCTATTTCAATCAAATGAAAGTCAAATACATTCTACAAAGCTAATTGAATCAAATGAATGTCAAACACATTCAAACAAAGCTATTTGAATCAAATGAGAGTCAAATAAATTTAAACAAAGCTAATTAAATCAAATAAAAGTAAAATACATTCTACAAAGCTAATTGAATCAAATGAAAGTCAAACACATTCAAACAAAGCTAATTGAATCAAATGAAAGTCAAATACATTCTACAAAGTTAATTGAATCAAATGAAAGTCAAAGACATTCAAACAAAGCTATTTGAATCAAATGAAAGTCAAACACATTCAAAACAAAGCTATTTGAATCAAATGAGAGTCAAATACATTAAAACAAAGCTAATTAAATCAAATAAAAGTCTAATACATTCTACAAAGCTAATTGAATTAAATTAAAGTCAAACACATTCAAACAAAGCTAATTGAATCAAATGAAAGTCAAAGACATTCAAACAAAGATTTCAAATCAAATGAAAGTCAAATACATTCTACAAAGATCATTGAATCAAATGAAAGTCAAACACATTCAAAACATAGCTAATTGAATCAAATGAGAGTCAAATACATTCAACAAAGCTATTTGAATCAAATGAGAGTCAAATAAATTTAAACAAAGCTAATTAAATCAAGTAAAAGTATAATACATTCTACGAAGCTAATTAAATTAAATTAAAGTCAAACACATTCAAACAAAGCTAATTGAATCAAATGAAAGTCAAACACATTCAAACAAAGATTTAGAATCAAATGAAAGTCAAATACATTCTACAAAGCTAATTGAATCAAATGAAAGTCAAACACATTCAAATAAAGCTATTTCAATCAAATGAAAGTCAATGACATTCTACAAAGCTAATTGAATCAAAGGAAAGTCAAACACATTCAAACAAAGCTATTTGAATCAAAGGAGAGTCAAATAAATTCAACAAAGCTAATTAAATAAAAAAAAAGTAAAATACATTCTACAAAGCTAATTGAATCAAATGAAAGTCAAACACATTCAAACAAAGCCTTTTAAATCAAATGAAAGTCAAACACATTCAAAAAAAGCTTTTTAATTAAATGAAAGTCAAACACATTCAAACAAAGCTATATAAATCAAATGAAATTGAAATGCATTCTACAAAGCAAATTGATCTAAATGAAATTCAAACACATTCAAACAAAGCTATTTTAATCAAATGACAGTCAAACACATTCTACAAAGGTAATTGAATCAATTGAAAATCAAACACATTCAAACAAAGCTATTTGAATAAAATGAAAGTCAAATACATTCTACAAAGCTAATTGAATCGAATGAAAGTCAAACACATTCAAACAAAGCTAATTGAATCAAATGAAAGTCAAACACATTCAAACAAAGCTATTTTAATAAAATGAATGTCAAATACATTCTACAAAGCTAATTGAAACAAATGAAAGTCAAACACATTCAAACAAAGCTATTTGAATCAAATGAAAGTCAAATACATTCTACTAAGCTAATTGAATCAAATGAAAGTGAAACACATTCAAACAAAGCTATTTGAATCAAATGAAAGTCAAATACATTCAACAAAGCTAATTGAATCAAATGAAAGTCAAACACATTCAAATAAAGCTATTTGAATCAAATGAAAGTCAAATACATTCTACAAAGCTAATTGAATCAAATGAAAGTCAAACACATTCAAACAAAGCTAATTAAATCAAATAAAAGTTAAATACATTCTACAAAGCTAATTGAATCATATAAAAATCAAATACATTCAAACAAAGCTAATTGAATCAAATGGAAGTCAAATACATTCAAATAAAGCTATTTCAATCAAATGAAAGTCAATTACATTCTACAAAGCTAATTGAATCAAATGAAAGTCAAACACATTCAAACAAAGCTATTTGAATCAAAGGAGAGTCAAATAAATTCAAACAAAGCTAATTAAATAAAAAAAAGTAAAATACATTCTACAAAGCTAATTGAATCAAATGAAAGTCAAACACATTCAAACAAAGCCTTTTAAATCAAATGAAAGTCAAACACATTCAAAAAAAGCTTTTTAATTTAAATGAAAGTCAAACACATTTAAACAAAGATATATAAATCAAATGAAATGAAATGCATTCTACAAAGCAAATTGATCTAAATGAAATTCAAACACATTCAAACAAAGCTATTTGAATCAAATGACAGTCAAACACATTCTACAAAGGTAATTGAATCAATTGAAAGTCAAACACATTCAAACAAAGCTATTTGAATCAAATGAAAGTCAAATACATTCTACAAAGCTAATTGAATCGAATGAAAGTCAAACACATTCAAACAAAGCTAATTGAATCAAATGAAAGTCAAACACATTCAAACAAAGCTTTTAATAAAATGAATGTCAAATACATTCTACAAAGCTAATGAAACAAATGAAAGTCAAACACATTCAAACAAAGCTATTTGAATCAAATGAAAGTCAAATACATTCTACTAAGCTAATTGAATCAAATGAAAGTGAAACACATTCAAACAAAGCTATTTGAATCAAATGAAAGTCAAATACATTCAACAAAGCTAATTGAATCAAATGAAAGTCAAACACATTCAAAAAAGCTATTTGAATCAAATGAAAGTCAAATACATTCTACAAAGCTAATTGAATCAAATGAAAGTCAAACACATTCAAACAAAGCTAATTAAATCAAATAAAAGTTAAATACATTCTACAAAGCTAATTGAATCATATAAAAAATTAAATACATTCAAACAAAGCTAATTGAATCAAATGGAAGTCAAATACATTCTAGAAAGCTAATTGAATTAAATTAAAGTCAAACACATTCAAAACAAGCTAATTGAATTTAAAGAAAGTCAAACACATTCAAATAAAGCTTTCGAATCAAGTGAAAGTCAAATACATACTACAAAGCTAATTGAAACAAATGAAAGTCAAACACATTCAAACAAAGCTATTTGAATCAAATGAAAGTCAAATACATTCTACTAAGCTAATTGAATCAAACGAAAGTCAATCACATTCAAACAAAGCTATTTGAATCAAATGAGAGTCAAATACATTAAAACAAAGCTAATTAAATCAAATAAAAGTCTAATACATTCTACAAAGCTAATTGAATTAAATTAAAGTCACACATTCAAACAAAGCTAATTGAATCAAATGAAAGTCAAACACATTCAAAAAAGATTTCGAATCAAATGAAAGTCAAATACATTCTACAAAGCTAATTGAATCAAATGAAAGTCAAACACATTCAAATAAAGCTATTTCAATCAAATGAAAGTCAAATACATTCTACAAAGCTAATTGAATCAAATGAATGTCAAACACATTCAAACAAAGCTATTTGAATCAAATGAGAGTCAAATAAATTTAAACAAAGCTAATTAAATCAAATAAAAGTAAAATACATTCTACAAAGCTAATTGAATCAAATGAAAGTCAAACACATTCAAACAAAGCTAATTGAATCAAATGAAAGTCAAATACATTCTACAAAGTTAATTGAATCAAATGAAAGTCAAAGACATTCAAACAAAAGCTATTTGAATCAAATGAAAGTCAAACGTTATTCAAACAAAGCTATTTGAATCAAATGAGAGTCAAATACATTAAAACAAAGCTAATTAAATCAAATAAAAGTCTAATACATTCTACAAAGCTAATTGAATTAAATTAAAGTCAAACACATTCAAACAAAGCTTAATTGAATCAAATGAAAGTCAAAGACATTCAAAACAAAGATTTCAAATCAAATGAAAGTCAAATACATTCTACAAAGATCATTGAAATCAAATGAAAGTCAAACACATTCAAACATAGCTAATTGAATCAAATGAGAGTCAAATACATTCAACAAAAGCTATTTGAATCAAATGAGAGTCAAATAAATTTAAAACAAAGCTAATTAATCAAGTAAAAGTATAATACATTCTACGAAGCTAATTAAATTAAATTAAAGTCAAACACATTCAAACAAAGCTAATTGAATCAAATGAAAGTCAAACACATTCAAACAAAGATTTAGAATCAAATGAAAGTCAAATACATTCTACAAAGCTAATTGAATCAAATGAAAGTCAAACACATTCAAATAAAGCTATTTCAATCAAATGAAAGTCAATGACATTCTACAAATGATGTGGATTTAAACCCTTAACTTAATAAAGAATCTAAAATCACACAAGTAACACAAGCCCTTCGAATTTCCTAAGAAAATCGAACAACTTAAGAATAACGAACCGGATATGACTTTGAAAACGACCACTCCTGGAACGAATTCAACGCCTCTCAAATTACCTAGACCACTCCTGGAACTAAGTACTTTGATGAACAAAACTTAGACTACTCCTAGAACTAAGAATTGAACGTTCTAATTATCAAAACAACTCCTTGAATTGAAAACTAGCAAAAGAATTTGTAAGCAATTAAGCAAAACAAACAATAAACTTGTATTGAATTTTCTGGTTTTGGTTGTGTATACAAAGCCACGAAAAAATCCCTTATTTATAGACTAAAACTAACTATTCCTAAGTCTATTCGAACTAGGAAAAAACCCTAGCCTTGATCCCCAAGTATCCTAGATAGAATAGGAGAACCAATTCTAATGGAACTAGGAAACTAGTAATAAGACTAGTTCTAATTAACCTAAAACTTCTTAAAAACAATTCCTAATTGACTTAGAAATTATTTTAAAATAAAATAACAGAAATTAAGAAGATTCCTAATTGCTTAAACCAAGAAAAAACCCTTTCAAGTGAAAGGTAAAAACTTGCAAGCAAAAAACTCTAGAAAAAACTAAGTTAGGAAAATCTTTCTTTTCGTACTGCCGCCGAACCACCACCTCACGCGCCGCCATCATCGACACGCGCCCCACCGCCGTGTAGCTGGACTCAGGCCGGAGCTAGGGAGCCGGCGCGTGGCACCCAGATCGGCGCGTCGCCGCCGCTGCCGTCGTCGGAACCCAACTGGTCCTTGACTTCTTCTTCAATGGCTGCGCATGTTAACCATTCTTGATTCTTTACTCCAAGCTCAAACCCTATTGGCCTTAAAACCAATATGATTGGCTCTTCAAAAGAATTTCCCTCTTGATCCACATCAACAAAGCTAATTGAATCAAAGGAAAGTCAAACACATTCAAACAAAGCTATTTGAATCAAAGGAGAGTCAAATAAATTCAAACAAAGCTAATTAAATAAAAAAAAAGTAAAATACATTCTACAAAGCTAATTGAATCAAATGAAAGTCAAACACATTCAAACAAAGCCTTTTAAATCAAATGAAAGTCAAACACATTCAAAAAAAGCTTTTTAATTTAAATGAAAGTCAAACACATTCAAACAAAGCTATATAAATCAAATGAAATTGAAATGCATTCTACAAAGCAAATTGATCTAAATGAAATTCAAACACATTCAAACAAAGCTATTTTAATCAAATGACAGTCAAACACATTCTACAAAGGTAATTGAATCAATTGAAAATCAAACACATTCAAACAAAGCTATTTGAATAAAATGAAAGTCAAATACATTCTACAAAGCTAATTGAATCGAATGAAAGTCAAACACATTCAAACAAAGCTAATTGAATCAAATGAAAGTCAAAACACATTCAAACAAAGCTATTTTAATAAAATGAATGTCAAATACATTCTACAAAAGCTAATTGAAACAAATGAAAGTCAAACACATTCAAACAAAGCTATTTGAATCAAATGAAAGTCAAATACATTCTACTAAGCTAATTGAATCAAATGAAAGTGAAACACATTCAAACAAAGCTATTTGAATCAAATGAAAGTCAAAATACATTCAACAAAGCTAATTGAATCAAATGAAAGTCAAACACATTCAAATAAAGCTATTTGAATCAAATGAAAGTCAAATACATTCTACAAAGCTAATTGAATCAAATGAAAGTCAAACACATTCAAACAAAGCTAATTAAATCAAATAAAAGTTAAATACATTCTACAAAGCTAATTGAATCATATAAAAATCAAATACATTCAAACAAAGCTAATTGAATCAAATGGAAGTCAAATACATTCAAATAAAGCTATTTCAATCAAATGAAAGTCAATTACATTCTACAAAGCTAATTGAATCAAATGAAAGTCAAACACATTCAAACAAAGCTATTTGAATCAAAGGAGAGTCAAATAAATTCAAACAAAGCTAATTAAATAAAAAAAAAGTAAAATACATTCTACAAAGCTAATTGAATCAAATGAAAGTCAAACACATTCAAACAAAGCCTTTTAAATCAAATGAAAGTCAAACACATTCAAAAAAAGCTTTTTAATTTAAATGAAAGTCAAACACATTTAAACAAAGATATATAAATCAAATGAAAGTGAAATGCATTCTACAAAGCAAATTGATCTAAATGAAATTCAAACACATTCAAACAAAGCTATTTGAATCAAATGACAGTCAAACACATTCTACAAAGGTAATTGAATCAATTGAAAGTCAAACACATTCAAACAAAGCTATTTGAATCAAATGAAAGTCAAATACATTCTACAAAGCTAATTGAATCGAATGAAAGTCAAACACATTCAAACAAAGCTAATTGAATCAAATGAAAGTCAAACACATTCAATCAAAGCTATTTTAATAAAATGAATGTCAAATACATTCAAACAAAGCTAATTGAATCAAATGAAAGTCAAACACATTCAAACAAATCTATTTAAATTAAATGAATGTCAAATACATTCTACAAAGCTAATTGAATCAAATGAAAGTCAAACACATTCAAACAAAGCTATTTGAATCAAAGGAGAGTCAAATAAATTCAAACAAAGCTAATTAAATCAAAAAAAAGTAAAATACATTCTACAAAGCTAATTGAATCAAATGAAAGTCAAACACATTCAAACAAAGCATTTTAAATCAAATGAAAGTCAAACACATTCAAAAAAAGCTTTTTTAATTTAAATGAAAGTCAAACACATTTAAACAAAGATATATAAATCAAATGAAAGTGAAATGCATTCTACAAAGCAAATTGAAATAAATGAAATTCAAACACATTCAAACAAAGCTATTTGAATCAAATGACAGTCAAATACATTCTACAAAGCTAATTGTATCAAATGAAAGTCAATCACATTCAAACAAAGCTATTTGAATCAAATGAAAGAGAAATGCATTCTACAAAGCTAATTGAATCAAATGAAAGTGAAATACATTCAAACAAAACTAATTGAATCAAATGAAAGTCAAACACATTCAAATAAAGCTATTTGAATCAAATGAAAGTCAAATACTGATGTGGATCAAGAGGGAAATTCTTTTGAAGAGCCAATCATATTGGTTTTAAGGCCAATAGGGTTCGAGCTTGGAGTAAAGAATCAAGAATGGCTAACATGCGCAGCCATTGAAGAAGAAGTCAAGGTCCAGTTGGGTTCCGACGACGGCAGCGGCGGCGACGCGCCGATCTGGGTGCCACGCGCCGGCTCCCTAGCTCCGGCCTGAGTCCAGCTACACGGCGGTGGGGCGCGTGTCGATGATGGCGGCGCGTGAGACGGTGGTTCGGCGGCAGTACGAAAAGAAAGATTTTCTATACTTAGTTTTTTCTAGAGTTTTTGCTTGCAAGTTTTTACCTTTCACTTGAAAGGGTTTTTCTTGGTTTAAGCAATTAGGAATCTTCTTAATTTCTGTTATTTTAGTTTAAAATAATTTCTAAGTCAATTAGGAATTGTAATTTGATGTGGATTCTAACCCCTTGTTTAGTCAAGATTTTAGAAAATCCACAATCTTGAAGTAACGATCCAATCTTGAAGGATTTCTTTAAGATTGAATAAAAACGAACCGATATTTCTCCTCACAAGATCACTCCTGAAACTTATGATTCGAATCCCCAAATTAATTAACCCACTCCTGGACGCTAATTATTTTGAGATTAAACTCTTAGCCTACTCCTAGACACTAAGTGTTTAATGTTCTAATCTTCAACCAACTCCTTGAATTGAAAACTAGCAAAAGAATTTGTAAGCAATTAAGCAAAACAAACAATAAACTTGTATTAAATTTTCTGGTTTTGATCTGTTCTTCAAAGCCACGAAAATAAGCTTTTAAAAAGCCTCAAAAGAGGTCTCCTAGTCCTCCTAGAAGTAGAAGATCTAACCTAGATAGGATTCTAATAATCCTACATAAGATAGAATTTCAATCCTATCAAAGATAAGATTGCTAGGTAGTTTATTCCTAATCAAACTCTAACTAACTAAAAACTTTCCTAATCACCTTATGAAGTTTATAGCAACTAAATAACAGAAAAATAAACTTATCCTAATTGCTTAAACCAAGAAAAACCCTTTCAAGTGAAAGGTAAAAACTTGCAAGCAAAACTCTAGAAAAAACTAAGTAAAGAAAATCTTTCTTTTTGTACTGCCGCCGAACTACCACCTCACGCGCCTCCATCCTCGACACGCGCCCCACCACCGTGTAGCTGGACTCAGGCCGGAGCTAGGAAGCCGGCGCGTGGCACCCAGATCGGCGCGTCGCCACCGCTGTTGTCGTCGGAACCCAACTGGTCCTTGACTTCTTCTTCAATGGCTGCGCATGTTAACCATTCTTGATTCTTTGCTCCAAGCTCGAACCCTAATGGCCTTAAAACCAATATGATTGGCTCTTCAAAAGAATTTCCCTCTTGATCCACATCATTCTCCCCCTCTTCAAAAGAATTTGTCCTCAAATTCGCATCATCCATGTAAGGAGAACAATTCCATGAAACCATCCAAATTCGACGAATACAAGCCAAAAGAACTATTACCTCAACGCTAGCAATTTTAAGCAATGTAACAACATCACCACGAGCAAGGCAATATTTTAGAAACAACCAATTCTCAATTTGGTCCTTGGTCTTCGAAGTTGACCATAAGAACACTTTAGGCTTCATGATATTTTTCTCATGTATGACTAACAATTTCTTCTCTTTATGCATGCCTAATGAATCCACCACTTCTAAAGAAACCATTAAATTATTATCTTGATTCACGAATGGCTCCTCAATAGTATCAAAAACCTTTTCCGACACCACCATTGGTAGATCATTATGAATAATCTGATCTTGAACAACGTCACACACAATTGGAACATCAATTGTTTCACTCACCTTTTCTTCGAGCTCTTTAGCACCTACATGTTCCTCTTCCTTATCCTTTTGACAATCTTCCTCCATCTCTTTAACTTTAACGCGGCATGGAATAATAGTTAAAGGAATAAGTTTGAACCTCTTGTTTCCCACCTTGACCGAATATGTGTTGGCCACACCATCATGTTTAACATGTCGATCAAATTGCCATGGTCTTCCTAAAAGAACGTGACAAGCACTCATAGGAATCACATCGCACCATAATTCTTCCTTGTAATTGCCAATGGAGAAATTCACCAAAGCTTGTTGTTCTACATGAAAACCCATAGAATTATCTAGCCAACCCAACTTATATGGTTTTTCATGATCTCTTGTAGGAAGTTGGAGTTTAGTAACCATCTCTGTAGACGCTACATTGGTACACGAACCACTATCAATGATCACCCTACAAGTTCTATCAACAACTTTGCATCGAGTATGAAACAAACTATCTTGTTGACCTTGAAAAATAATTTCTTCATGTAAATTCAGTCGCTCCATAAGCATATGTTTGTTACCAAAGCCAAAATCTACGTTATCATCTTCATGTTTTTTCTTCTTTTTATGACCTTGAAGTAACTTTGCAAATTCATCCATAGATTTTCGGATCCCTTCCTCCATAATTATGTGAAAAAAACAGAAATAAAAGAACCCTTATCCACACAGGTATATCCCACAAAAATCGCAACACAACTTGGAACAAAATCGCACACAACGAGCAATAAGTATTAAATCGGACCAAAAACTGACACAGTTGCGGAAAACAGTCCAGTTTAATAGCACACGAACTCGAAAAATTCCGAAATTTCACAGGCAGAAAGTAGACAAAATTTCACCCAAAATCAAAAAAAAGAATCACCTGAAAAGACTTTGTAACGAAGGAGAACGAGCCTTCTGAAGTTGACAGAAAAAACTGGTTATCCGAGAACAAGTGCGATTTGATGAACGAATTGTTGAACGATCAAAAACCCCTGAAATCTGATACCAATTTGATGTGGTATCACACAAGCTCTGATACCAATTTGATGTGGATTCTAACCCCTTGTTTAGTCAAGATTTTAGAAAATCCACAATCTTGAAGTAACGATCCAATCTTGAAGGATTTCTTTAAGATTGAATAAAAACGAACCGATATTTCTCCTCACAAGATCACTCCTGAAACTTATGATTCGAATCCCCAAATTAATTAACCCACTCCTGGACGCTAATTATTTTGAGATTAAACTCTTAGCCTACTCCTAGACACTAAGTGTTTAATGTTCTAATCTTCAACCAACTCCTTGAATTGAAAACTAGCAAAAGAATTTGTAAGCAATTAAGCAAAACAAACAATAAACTTGTATTAAATTTTCTGGTTTTGATCTGTTCTTCAAAGCCACGAAAATAAGCTTTTAAAAGCCTCAAAAGAGGTCTCCTAGTCCTCCTAGAAGTAGAAGATCTAACCTAGATAGGATTCTAATAATCCTACATAAGATAGAATTTCAATCCTATCAAAGATAAGATTGCTAGGTAGTTTATTCCTAATCAAACTCTAACTAACTAAAAACTTTCCTAATCACCTTATGAAGTTTATAGCAACTAAATGACAGAAAAATAAACTTATCCTAATTGCTTAAACCAAGAAAAACCCTTTCAAGTGAAAGGTAAAAACTTGCAAGCAAAACTCTAGAAAAAACTAAGTAAAGAAAATCTTTCTTTTTGTACTGCCGCCGAACTACCACCTCACGCGCCTCCATCCTCGACACGCGCCCCACCACCGTGTAGCTGGACTCAGGCCGGAGCTAGGAAGCCGGCGCGTGGCACCCAGATCGGCGCGTCGCCACCGCTGTTGTCGTCGGAACCCAACTGGTCCTTGACTTCTTCTTCAATGGCTGCGCATGTTAACCATTCTTGATTCTTTGCTCCAAGCTCGAACCCTAATGGCCTTAAAACCAATATGATTGGCTCTTCAAAAGAATTTCCCTCTTGATCCACATCATTCAAACAAAGCTAATTGAATCAAATGAAAGTGAAACACATTCAAACAAAGCTATTTGAATCAAATGACAGTCAAATACATTCTACAAAGCTAATTGTATCAAATGAAAGTCAAACACATTCAAACAAAGCTATTTGAATCAAATGAAAGTCAAATACATTTTACAAAGCAAATTGAAACAAATGAAAGTCAAACATAGTCAAACAAAGTTATTTGACTCAAATGAAAGTCAAATACATTCTACAAAGCTAATTGAATCAAATGAAAGTCAAACACATTCAAACAAAGCTATTTGAATCAAATGAAAGTTAAATACGTTCTACAAAGCTAATTGTATCATATGAAAGTCAAACGCAATCAAATAAAGCTATTTGAGTTAAATGAAAGTCAAACACATTCAAACAAAGCTATTTGAATCAAATGAGAGTCAAATACATTCAAACAAAGCTAATTAAATCAAATAAAAGTCTAATACATTCTACAAAGCTAATTGAATTAAATTAAAGTCAAACACATTCAAACAAAGCTAATTGAATCAAATGAAAGTCAAACACATTCAAACAAAGATTTCGAATCAAATGAAAGTCAAATACATTCTACAAAGCTAATTGAATCAAATGAAAGTCAAACACATTCAAATAAAGCTATTTCAATCAAATGAAAGTCAAATACATTCTACAAAGCTAATTGAATCAAATTAAAGTCAAACACATTCAAACAAAGCTAATTGAATCAAATGAAAGTCAACCACATTCAAACAAAGATTTCGAATCAAATGAAAGTCAAATACATTCTACAAAGCTCATTGAATCAAATAAAAGTCAAACACATTCAAACAAAGCTAATTGAATCAAATGAGAGTCAAATACATTCAACAAAGCTATTTGAATCAAATGAGAGTCAAATAAATTTAAACAAAGCTAATTAAATAAAATAAAAGTTAAATACATTATACAAAGCTAATTGAATCAAATGAAAGTCAAACACATTCAAACAAAGCCTTTTAAATCAAATGAAAGTCAAACACATTCAAAAAAAGCTTTTTAATTTAAATGAAAGCCAAACACATTCAAACAAAGCTATATAAATCAAATGAAAGTGAAATGCATTCTACAATACAAATTGAATTAAATGAAATTCAAACACATTCAAACAAAGCTATTTGAATCAAATGATAGTAAAATACATTCTACAAAGCTAATTGAATCAAATGAAAGTCAAACACATTCAAACAAAGCTATTTGAATCAAATGAAAGTCAAACACATTCAAACAAAGCTATTTTAAGAAAATGAAAGTCAAATACATTCTACAAAGCAAATTGAAACAAATGAAAGTCAAACATAGTCAAACAAAGTTATTTGACTCAAGTGATAGTCAAATACATTCTACAAAGCTAATTGAATCAAATGAAAGTCAAACACATTCAAACAAAGCTAATTAAATCAAATAAAAGTTAAATACATTCTACAAAGCTAATTGAATCATATAAAAATCAAATACATTCAAACAAAGCTAATTGAATCAAATGGAAGTCAAATACATTCAAATAAAGCTATTTCAATCAAATGAAAGTCAATTACATTCTACAAAGCTAATTGAATCAAATGAAAGTCAAACACATTCAAACAAAGCTATTTGAATCAAAGGAGAGTCAAATAAATTCAAACAAAGCTAATTAAATAAAAAAAAGTAAAATACATTCTACAAAGCTAATTGAATCAAATGAAAGTCAAACACATTCAAACAAAGCCTTTTAAATCAAATGAAAGTCAAACACATTCAAAAAAAGCTTTTTAATTTAAATGAAAGTCAAACACATTTAAACAAAGATATATAAATCAAATGAAAGTGAAATGCATTCTACAAAGCAAATTGATCTAAATGAAATTCAAACACATTCAAACAAAGCTATTTGAATCAAATGACAGTCAAACACATTCTACAAAGGTAATTGAATCAATTGAAAGTCAAACACATTCAAACAAAGCTATTTGAATCAAATGAAAGTCAAATACATTCTACAAAGCTAATTGAATCGAATGAAAGTCAAACACATTCAAACAAAGCTAATTGAATCAAATGAAAGTCAAACACATTCAATCAAAGCTATTTTAATAAAATGAATGTCAAATACATTCAAACAAAGCTAATTGAATCAAATGAAAGTCAAACACATTCAAACAAATCTATTTAAATTAAATGAATGTCAAATACATTCTACAAAGCTAATTGAATCAAATGAAAGTCAAACACATTCAAACAAAGCTATTTGAATCAAAGGAGAGTCAAATAAATTCAAACAAAGCTAATTAAATCAAAAAAAAGTAAAATACATTCTACAAAGCTAATTGAATCAAATGAAAGTCAAACACATTCAAACAAAGCATTTTAAATCAAATGAAAGTCAAACACATTCAAAAAAAGCTTTTTAATTTAAATGAAAGTCAAACACATTTAAACAAAGATATATAAATCAAATGAAAGTGAAATGCATTCTACAAAGCAAATTGAAATAAATGAAATTCAAACACATTCAAACAAAGCTATTTGAATCAAATGACAGTCAAATACATTCTACAAAGCTAATTGTATCAAATGAAAGTCAATCACATTCAAACAAAGCTATTTGAATCAAATGAAAGAGAAATGCATTCTACAAAGCTAATTGAATCAAATGAAAGTGAAATACATTCAAACAAAACTAATTGAATCAAATGAAAGTCAAACACATTCAAATAAAGCTATTTGAATCAAATGAAAGTCAAATACGTTCTACAAACTAATTGTATCAAATGAAAGTCAAACGCAATCAAATAAAACTATTTGAGTCAAATGAAAGTAAAACACATTCAAACAAAGTTGTTTAAATTAAATGAAAGTGAAATGTATTCTTCAAAGGTAATTGAATCAAATGAAAGTTAAACGCATTCAAACAAAGCTATTTGAATCAAATGAAAGTCAAACACATTCAAACAAAGCTAATTGAATCAAATGAAAGTCAAATACATTCAACAAACCTAATTGAATCAAATGAAAGTCAAAGACATTCAAACAAAGCTAATTGAATCAAATGAAAGTCAAACACATTCAAACAAAGCTATTTGAATCAAATGAAAGTCAAATACGTTCTACAAAGCTAATTGTATCATATGAAAGTCAAACGCAATCAAATAAAGCTATTTGAGTCAAATGAAAGTCAAACACATTTAAACAAAGTTTTTTAAATTAAATTAAAGTGAAATGTATTCTACAAAGCTAATTGATTCAAATGAAAGTTAAACGCATTCAAACAAAGCTATTTGAATCAAATGAGAGTCAAATACATTCTACACAGCTAATTGAATCAAATGAAAGTCAAACACATTCAAACAAAGCTAATTGAATCAAATGAAAGTCAAGCACATTCAAACAAAGCTATTTTAATCAAATGAAAGTCAAATACATTCTACCATTGCTATTTGAATCAAATGAGAGTCAAATACATTAAAACAAAGCTAATTAAATCAAGTAAAAGTCTAATACATTCTACAAAGCTAATTGAATTAAATTAAAGTCAAACACATTCAAACAAAGCTAATTGAATCAAATGAAAGTCAAACACATTCAAACAAAGCTAATTGAATCAAATGAAAGTAAAATACATTCTACAAAGCTAATTGAATCAAATGAAAGTCAAACACATTCAAACAAAGCCTTTTAAATCAAATGAAAGTCAAACACATTCAAAAAAAGCTTTTTAATTTAAATGAAAGTCAAACACATTCAAACAAAGCTATATAAATCAAATGAAAGTGAAATGCATTCTACAAAGCAAATTGATCTAAATGAAATTCAAACACATTCAAACAAAGCTATTTGAATCAAATGACAGTCAAACACATTCTACAAAGGTAATTGAATCAATTGAAAATCAAACACATTCAAACAAAGCTATTTGAATCAAATGAAAGTCAAATACATTCTACAAAGCTAATTGAATCGAATGAAAGTCAAACACATTCAAACAAAGCTAATTGAATCAAATGAAAGTCAAACACATTCAAAAAAAGCTATTTTAATAAAATGAATGTCAAATACATTCTACAAAGCTAATTGAAACAAATGAAAGTCAAACACATTCAAACAAAGCTATTTGAATCAAATGAAAGTCAAATACATTCTACTAAGCTAATTGAATCAAATGAAAGTGAAACACATTCAAACAAAGCTATTTGAATCAAATGAAAGTCAAACACATTCAAACAAAGCTATTTGAAGAAAATAAAAGTCAAATACATTCTACTAAGCTAATTGAATCAAATGAAAGTGAAACACATTCAAACAAAGCTATTTGAATCAAATGACAGTCAAATACATTCTACAAAGCTAATTGTATCAAATGAAAGTCAAACACATTCAAACAAAGCTATTTGAATCAAATGAAAGTCAAATACATTTTACAAAGCAAATTGAAACAAATGAAAGTCAAACATAGTCAAACAAAGTTATTTGACTCAAATGAAAGTCAAATACATTCTACAAAGCTAATTGAATCAAATGAAAGTCAAACACATTCAAACAAAGCTATTTGAATCAAATGAAAGTTAAATACGTTCTACAAAGCTAATTGTATCATATGAAAGTCAAACGCAATCAAATAAAGCTATTTGAGTTAAATGAAAGTCAAACACATTCAAACAAAGCTATTTGAATCAAATGAGAGTCAAATACATTCAAACAAAGCTAATTAAATCAAATAAAAGTCTAATACATTCTACAAAGCTAATTGAATTAAATTAAAGTCAAACACATTCAAACAAAGCTAATTGAATCAAATGAAAGTCAAACACATTCAAACAAAGATTTCGAATCAAATGAAAGTCAAATACATTCTACAAAGCTAATTGAATCAAATGAAAGTCAAACACATTCAAATAAAGCTATTTCAATCAAATGAAAGTCAAATACATTCTACAAAGCTAATTGAATCAAATTAAAGTCAAACACATTCAAACAAAGCTAATTGAATCAAATGAAAGTCAACCACATTCAAACAAAGATTTCGAATCAAATGAAAGTCAAATACATTCTACAAAGCTCATTGAATCAAATAAAAGTCAAACACATTCAAACAAAGCTAATTGAATCAAATGAGAGTCAAATACATTCAACAAAGCTATTTGAATCAAATGAGAGTCAAATAAATTTAAACAAAGCTAATTAAATAAAATAAAAGTTAAATACATTATACAAAGCTAATTGAATCAAATGAAAGTCAAACACATTCAAACAAAGCCTTTTAAATCAAATGAAAGTCAAACACATTCAAAAAAAGCTTTTTAATTTAAATGAAAGCCAAACACATTCAAACAAAGCTATATAAATCAAATGAAAGTGAAATGCATTCTACAATACAAATTGAATTAAATGAAATTCAAACACATTCAAACAAAGCTATTTGAATCAAATGATAGTAAAATACATTCTACAAAGCTAATTGAATCAAATGAAAGTCAAACACATTCAAACAAAGCTATTTGAATCAAATGAAAGTCAAATACATTCTACAAAGCTAATTGAATCAAATGAAAGTCAAACACATTCAAACAAAGCTATTTTAAGAAAATGAAAGTCAAATACATTCTACAAAGCAAATTGAAACAAATGAAAGTCAAACATAGTCAAACAAAGTTATTTGACTCAAGTGATAGTCAAATACATTCTACAAAGCTAATTGAATTAAATGAAAGTCAAACACATTCAAACAAAGCTATTTGAATCAAATGAAAGTCAAATACATTATACAAAGCTAATTAAATAACATGAAAGTCAAACACATTCAAACAAAGCTATTTGAAGAAAATGAGAGTCAGATACATTCTACAAAGCTAATTGAATCAAATGAAAGTCAAACACATTCAAACAAAGCTATTTGAATCAAATGAGAGTCAAATACATTCAACAAAGCTAATTGAATCAAATGAATGTCAAACACATTCAAACAAAGCTATTTTAATCAAATGAAAGTCAAATACATTCTACAAAGCTAATTGAATCAAATGAAAGTCAAACACATTCAAACAAAGCTAATTAAATCAAATAAAAGTCAAATACATTCTACAAAGCTAATTGAATCATATAAAAGTCAAATACATTCAAACAAAGCTAATTGAATCAAATGAAAGTCAAGCACATTCAAACAAAGCTATTTTAATCGAATGAAAGTCAATTACATTCTACAAAGCTAATTGAATCAAATGAAAGTCAAACACATTCAAACAAAGCTATTTGAATCAAATGAAAGTCAAACACATTCAAACAAAGCTATTTGAATCAAATGAGAGTCAAATACATTAAAACAAAGCTAATTAAATCAAATAAAAGTCAAATACATTCTACAAAGCTAATTGAATTAAATTAAACTCAAACACATTCAAACAAAGCTAATTGAATCAAATGAAAGTCAAACACATTCAAACAAAGATTTCGAATCAAATGAAAGTCAAATACATTCTACAAAGCTAATTGAATCAAATGAAAGTCAAACACATTCAAATAAAGCTATTTCAATCAAATGAAAGTCAAATACATTCTACAAAGCTAATTGAATCAAATGAAAGTCAAACACATTCAAACAAAGCTATTTGAATCAAATGAGAGTCAAAGAAATTTAAATAAAGCTAATTAAATCAAATAAAAGTAAAATACATTCTACAAAGCTAATTGAATCAAATGAAAGTCAAACACATTCAAACAAAGCCTTTTAAATCAAATGAAAGTCAAACACATTCAAAAAAAGCTTTTTAATTTAAATGAAAGTCAAACACATTCTACAAAGGTATTTGAATCAAATGAAAGTCAAATACGTTCTACAAAGCTAATTGTATCATATGAAAGTCAAACGCAATCAAATAAAGCTATTTGAGTCAAATGAAAGTCAAACACATTCAAACAAAGTTGTTTAAATTAAATTAAAGTGAAACGTACTCTACAAAGCTAATTGAATCAAATGAAAGTTAAACGCATTCAAACAAAGCTATTTGAATCAAATGAGAGTCAAATACATTCTACAAAGCTAATTGAATCAAATGAAAGTCAAACACATTCAAACAAAGCTATTTGAATCAAATGAGAGTCAAATACATTCTACAAAGCTAATTGAATCAAATGATAGTCAAACACATTCAAACAAAGCTAATTAAATCAAATAAAAGTCAAATACATTCTACAAAGCTAATTGAATCATATAAAAGTCAAATACATTCAAACAAAGCTAATTGAATCAAATGAAAGTCAAATACATTCTACTAAACTAATTGAATCAAATGAAAGTCAAACACATTCAAACAAAGCTATTTGAATCAAATGACAGTCATTTACATTCTACAAAGCTAATTGTATCAAATGAAAGTCAAACACATTTAAACAAAGCTATTTGAATCAAATGAATGTGAAATGCATTCTACAAAGCTAATTAAATCAAATGAAAGTGAAACACATTCAAACAAAGCTAATTGAATCAAATGAAACTCAAACGCAATCAAATAAAGCTATTTGAGTCAAATGAAAGTCAAACACATTCAAACAAAGTTGTTTAAATTAAATGAAAGTGAAATGTATTCTTCAAAGCTAATTGAATCAAATGAAAGTTAAACGCATTCAAACAAAGCTATTTGAATCAAATGAAAGTCAAACACATTCAAACAAAGCTAATTGAATCAAATGAAAGTCAAACACATTCAAACAAAGCTAATTGAATCAAATGAAAGTCAAGCACATTCAAACAAAGCTATTTTAATCGAATGAAAGTCAATTACATTCTACAAAGCTAATTGAATCAAATGAAAGTCAAACACATTCAAACAAAGCTATTTGAATCAAATGAAAGTCAAACACATTCAAACAAAGCTATTTGAATCAAATGAGAGTCAAATACATTAAAACAAAGCTAATTGAATCAAATGAAAGTCAAAGACATTCAAACAAAGCTAATTGAATTAAATGAAAGTCAAACACATTCAAACAAAGCTATTTGAATCAAATGAAAGTCAAAT
This sequence comes from Chenopodium quinoa, assembly GCF_001683475.1. Taxonomy (NCBI): domain Eukaryota; kingdom Viridiplantae; phylum Streptophyta; class Magnoliopsida; order Caryophyllales; family Amaranthaceae; genus Chenopodium; species Chenopodium quinoa. Next base: position 14,807 of record NW_018745172.1, on the reverse strand, counting down.
ACGTTCTACAAAGCTAATTGTATCATATGAAAGTCAAACGCAATCAAATAAAGCTATTTGAGTCAAATGAAAGTGAAACACATTTAAACAAAGTTTTTTAAATTAAATTAAAGTGAAATGTACTCTACAAAGCTAATTGAATCAAATGAAAGTTAAACGCATTCAAACAAAGCTATTTGAATCAAATTAGAGTCAAATACATTCTACAAAGCTAATTGAATCAAATGAAAGTCAAACACATTCAAACAAAGCTAATTGAATCAAATGAGAGTCAAATACATTCAACAAAGCTAATTGAATCAAATGGATGTCAAACACATTCAAACAAAGCTATTTTAATCAAATGAAAGTCAAATACATTCTACAAAGCTAATTGAATCAAATGAAAGTCAAACACATTCAAACAAAGCTATTTGAATCAAATGAAAGTCAAACACATTCAAACAATGATATTTGAATCAAATGAGAGTCAAAAACATTAAAACAAAGCTAATTAAATCAAATAAAAGTCTAATACATTCTACAAAGCTAATTGAATTAAATTATAGTCAAACACATTCAAACAAAGCTAATTGAATCAAATGAAAGTCTAACACATTCAAACAAAGATTTTGAATCAAATGAAAGTCAAATACATTCTACAAAGCTAATTGAATCAAATGAAAGTCAAACACATTCAAACAAAGCTAATTAAATCAAATAAAAGTCAAATACATTCTACAAAGCTAATTGAATCATATAAAAGTCAAATACATTCAAACAAAGCTAATTGAAGCAAATTAAAGTGAAATGTATTCTACAAAGCAAATTGAATTAAATGAAATTCAAACACATTCAAACAAAGCTATTTGAATCAAATGACAGTAAAATACATTCTACAAAGCTAATTGAATCAAATGAAAGTCAAACACATTCAAACAAAGCTATTTGAATCAAATGAAAGTCAAATACATTCTACAAAGCTAACTGAATCAAATTAAAGTCAAAGACATTCAAACAAAGCTAATTGAATCAAATGAAAGTCAAAGACATTTAAACAAAGCTAATTGAATCAAATGAAAGTCAAACACATTCAAACAAAGCTATTTTAATTAAATGAATGTCAAATACATTCTACAAAGCTAATTGAATCAAATGAAAGTCAAACACATTCAAACAAAGCTATTTGAATCAAATGAAAGTCAAACACATTCAAACAAAGCTATTTGAATCAAATGAGAGTCAAATACATTAAAACAAAGCTAATTGAATCAAATGAAAGTTAAACGCATTCAAACAAAGCTATTTGAATCAAATGAGAGTCAAATACATTCTACAAAGCTAATTGAATCAAATGAAAGTCAAACACATTTAAACAAAGCTAATTGAATCAAATGAAAGTCAACACATTCAAACAAAGCTATTTTAATCAAATGAAAGTCAAATACATTCTACCAATGCTATTTGAATCAAATGAGAGTCAAATACATTAAAACAAAGCTAATTAAATCAAGTAAAAGTCTAATACATTCTACAAAGCTAATTGAATTAAATTAAAGTCAAACACATTCAAACAAAGCTAATTGAATCAAATGAAAGTCAAACACATTCAAACAAAGCTAATTGAATCAAATGAAAGTAAAATACATTCAACAAAGCTAATTGAATCAAATGAAAGTCAAAGACATTCAAACAAAGCTAATTGAATCAAATGAAAGTCAAACACATTCAAACAAAGCTATTTGAATCAAATGAAAGTCAAATACGTTCTACAAAGCTAATTGTATCATATGAAAGTTTAACGCAATCAAATAAAGCTATTTGAGTCAAATGAAAGTCAAACACATTTAAACAAAGTTGTTTAAATTAAATTAAAGTGAAATGTATTCTACAAAGCTAATTGAATCAAATGAAAGTTAAACGCATTCAAACAAAGCTATTTGAATCAAATGAGAGTCAAATACATTCTACAAAGCTAATTGAATCAAATGAAAGTCAAACACATTCAAACAAAGCTAATTGAATCAAATGAAAGTCAAGCACATTCAAACAAAGCTATTTTAATCAAATGAAAGTCAAATACATTCTACCATTGCTATTTGAATCAAATGAGAGTCAAATACATTAAAACAAAGCTAATTAAATCAAGTAAAAGTCTATTACATTCTACAAAGCTAATTGAATTAAATTAAAGTCAAACACATTAAAACAAAGCTAATTGAATCAAATGAAAGTCAAACACATTCAAACAAAGATTTAGAACCAATAGAAAGTCAAATACATTCTACAAAGCTAATTGAATCAAATGAAAGTCAAACACATTCAAATAAAGCTATTTGAATCAAATGAAAGTCAAATACATTCTACAAAGCTAATTGAATCAAATAAAAGTCAAACACATTCAAACAAAGCTATTTGAATCAAAGGAGAGTCAAATAAATTCAAACAAAGCTAATTAAATCAAATAAAAGTAAAATACATTCTACAAAGCTAATTGAATCAAATGAAAGTCAAACACATTCAAACAAAGCCTTTTAAATCAAATGAAAGTCAAAACACATTCAAAAAAAGCTTTTTAATTTAAATGAAAGTCAAACACATTCAAACAAAGCTATATAAATCAAATGAAAGTGAAATGCATTCTACAAAGCAAATTGATCTAAATGAAATTCAAACACATTCAAACAAAGCTATTTGAATCAAATGACAGTCAAACACATTCTACAAAGGTAATTGAATCAATTGAAAATCAAACACATTCAAACAAAGCTTTTTGAATCAAATGAAAGTCAAATACATTCTACAAAGCTAATTGAATCGAATGAAAGTCAAACACATTTAAACAAAGCTAATTGAATCAAATGAAAGTCAAACACATTCAAACAAAGCTATTTTAATAAAATGAATGTCAAATACATTCTACTAAGCTAATTGAAATAAATGAAAGTCAAACACATTCAAACAAAGCTATTTGAATCAAATGAAAGTCAAATACATTCTACTAAGCTAATTGAATCAAATGAAAGTGAACCACATTCAAACAAAGCTATTTGAATCAAATGACAGTCAAATACATTCTACAAAGCTAATTGTATCAAATGAAAGTCAAACACATTCAAACAAAGCTATTTGAATCAAATGAAAAGTGAAATGCATTCTACAAAGCTAATTGAATCAAATGAAAGTGAAACACATTCAAACAAAACTAATTGAATCAAATGAAATTCAAACACATTCAATAAAGCTATTTGAATCAAATGAAAGTCAAATACGTTCTACAAAGCTAATTGTATCAAATGAAAGTCAAACGCAATCAAATAAAACTATTTGAGTCAAATGAAAGTCAAACACATTCAAACAAAGCTAATTGAATCAAATGAAAGTCAAATAAATTCAACAAATTCTAATTGAATCAAATGAAAGTCAAAGACATTCAAACAAAGCTAATTGAATCAAATGAAAGTCAAGCACATTCAAACAAAGCTATTTTAAATCGAATGAAAGTCAATTACATTCTACAAAGCTAATTGAATCCAATGAAAGTCAAAAACAAATTCAAATAAAGCTATTTGAATCAAAATGAAAGTCAAATACATTCTACAAAGCTAATGAATCAAATGAAAGTCAAACACATTCAAACAAAGCTATTTGAAGAAAATGACAGTCAAATACATTTTACAAAGCAAATTGAAACAAATGAAAGTCAAACATAGTCAAACAAAGTTATTTTACTCAAATGAAAGTCAAATACATTCTACAAAGCTAATTGAATCAAATGAAAGTCAAACACATTCAAACAAAGCTATTTGAATCAAATGAAAGTTAAATACGTTCTACAAAGCTAATTGTATCATATGAAAGTCAAACGCAATCAAATAAAGCTATTTGAGTCAAATGAAAGTCAAACACATTCAAACAAAGCTATTTGAATCAAATGAGAGTCAAATACATTAAACAAAGCTAATTAAATCAAATAAAAGTCTAATACATTCTACAAAGCTAATTGAATTAAATTATAGTCAAACACATTCAAACAAAGCTAATTGAATCAATGAAAGTCTAACACATTAAAACAAAGATTTTGAATCAAATGAAAGTCAAATACATTCTACAAAGCTAATTGAATCAAATGAAAGTCAAACACATTCAAACAAAGCTAATTAAATCAAATAAAAGTCAAATACATTCTACAAAGCTAATTGAATCATATAAAAGTCAAATACATTCAAACAAAGCTAATTGAATCAAATGAAAGTCAAATACATTCTACTAAACTAATTGAATCAAATGAAAGTCAAACACATTCAAACAAAGCTATTTGAATCAAATGACTGTCATTTACATTCTACAAAGCTAATTGTATCAAATGAAAGTCAAACACATTTAAACAAAGCTATTTGAATCAAATGAATGTGAAATGCATTCTACAAAGATAATTGAATCAAATGAAAGTGAAACACATTCAAACAAAGCTAATTGAATCAAATGAAAGTCAAACGCAATCAAATAAAGCTATTTGAGTCAAATGAAAGTCAAACACATTCAAACAAAGTTGTTGAAATTAAATGAAAGTGAAATGTATTCTTCAAAGCTAATTGAATCAAATGAAAGTTAAACGCATTCAAACAAAGCTATTTGAATCAAATGAAAGTCAAACACATTCAAACAAAGCTAATTTAATCAAATGAAAGTCAAATACATTCAACAAAGCTAATTGAATCAAATGAAAGTCAAACACATTCAAACAAAACTAATTGAATCAAATGAAAGTCAAGCACATTCAAACAAAGCTATTTTAGTCGAATGAAAGTCCATTACATTCTACAAAGCTTATTGAATCAAATGAAAGTCAAACACATTCAAACAAAGCTATTTGAATCAAATGAAAGTCATACACATTCAAAACAAAGCTATTTGAATCAAATGAGAGTCAAATACATTAAAACAAAGCTAATTAAATCAAATAAAAGTCAAATACATTCTACAAAGCTAATTGAATTAAATTAAACTCAAACACATTCAAACAAAGCTAATTGAATCAAATGAAAGTCAAACACATTCAAACAAAGATTTCGAATCAAATGAAAGTCAAATACATTCTACAAAGCTAATTGAATCAAATGAAAGTCAAACACATTCAAATAAAGCTATTTCAATCAAATGAAAGTCAAAAACATTCTACAAAGCTAATTGAATCAAATGAAAGTCAAACACATTCAAACAAAGCTATTTGAATCAAATGAGAGTCAAATAAATTTAAAAAAGCTAATTAAATCAAATAAAAGTAAAATACATTCTACAAAGCTAATTGAATCAAATGAAAGTCAAACACATTCAAAAAAAGCCTTTTAAATCAAATGAAAGTCAAACACATTCAAAAAAAGCTTTTTAATTTAAATGAAAGTCAAACACATTCTACAAAGGTATTTGAATCAAATGAAAGTCAAATACGTTCTACAAAGCTAATTGTATCATATGAAAGTCAAACGCAATCAAATAAAGCTATTTGAGTCAAATGAAAGTCAAACACATTCAAACAAAGTTGTTTAAATTAAATTAAAGTTAAATGTATTCTACAAAGCAAATTGAACTAAATGAAATTCAAACACATTCAAACAAAGCTATTTGAATCAAATGACAGTAAAATACATTCTACAAAGCTAATTGAATCAAATGAAAGTCAAACACATTCAAACAAAGCTATTTGAATCAAATGAAAGTCAAATACATTCTACAAAGCTAATTGAATAAAATGAAAGTCAAACACATTCAAACAAAGCTATTTGAATCAAATGAAAGTCAAACACATTCAAACAAAGCTATTTGAATCAAATGAGAGTCAAATACATTAAAACAAAGCTAATTAAATCTAATAAAAGTCTAATACATTCTACAAAGCTAATTGAATTAAATTAAAGTCAAACACATTCAAACAAAGCTAATTGAATCAAATGAAAGTCAAACAAATTCAAACAAAGATTTTGAATCAAATGAAAGTCAAATACATTCTACAAAGCTCATTGAATCAAATAAAAGTCAAACACATTCAAACAAAGCTAATTGAATCAAAATGAGAGTCAAATACATTCAACAAAGCTATTTGAATCAAATGAGAGTCAAATAAATTTAAACAAAGCTAATTAAATCAAATAAAAGTTAAATACATTCTACAAAGCTAATTGAATCAAATGAAAGTCAAACACATTCAAACAAAGCTATTTTAATTAAATGAATGTCAAATACATTCTACAAAGCTAATTGAATCAAATGAAAGTCAAACACATTCAAACAAAGCTATTTGAATCAATTGAAAGTCAAACACATTCAAACAAAGCTATTTGAATCAAATGAGAGTCAAATACATTAAAACAAAGCTAATTAAATCTAATAAAAGTCTAATACATTCTACAAAGCTAATTGAATTAAATTAAAGTCAAACACATTCAAACAAAGGTAATTGAATCAAATGAAAGTCAAACACATTCAAACAAAGATTTCAAATCAAATGAAAGTCAAATACATTCTACAAAGCTCATTGAATCAAATAAAAGTCAAACACATTCAAACAAAGCTAATTGAATCAAATGAGAGTCAAATACATTCAACAAAGCTATTTGAATCAAATGAGAGTCAAATAAATTTAAACAAAGCTAATTAAATCAAATAAAAGTTAAATACATTCTACAAAGCTAATTGAATCAAATGAAAGTCAAACACATTCAAACAAAGCCTTTTAAATCAAATGAAAGTCAAACACATTCAAAAAAAGCTTTTTAATTTAAATGAAAGTCAAACACATTCAAACAAAAGCTATATAAATCAAATGAAAGTGAAATGCATTCTACAATGCAAATTGAATTAAATGAAATTCAAACACATTCAAACAAAGCTATTTGAATCAAATGACAGTAAAATACATTCTACAAAGCTAATTGAATCAAATGAAAGTCAAACACATTCAAACAAAGCTATTTGAATCAAATGAAAGTCAAACACATTCAAACAAAGCTATTTGAATCAAATGAGAGTCAAATACATTAAAACAAAGCTAATTAAATCTAATAAAAGTCTAATACATTCTACAAAGCTAATTGAATTAAATTAAAGTCAAACACATTCAAACAAAGCTAATTGAATCAAATGAAAGTCAAACAAATTCAAACAAAGATTTCGAATTAAATGAAAGTCAAATACATTCTACAAAGCTCATTGAATCAAATAAAAGTCAAACACATTCAAACAAAGCTAATTGAATCAAATGAGAGTCAAATACATTCAACAAAGCTATTTGAATCAAATGAGAGTCAAATAAATTTAAACAAAGCTAATTAAATCAAATAAAAGTTAAATACATTCTACAAAGCTAATTGAATCAAATGAAAGTCAAACACATTCAAACAAAGCTATTTTAATTAAATGAATGTCAAATACATTCTACAAAGCTAATTGAATCAAATGAAAGTCAAACACATTCAAACAAAGTTATTTGATTCAAATGAAAGTTAAATACATGCTACAAAGCTAATTGAATTAAATGAAAGTCAAACACATTCAAGCAAAGCTAAATGAATCAAATGAAAGTCAAACACTTTCAAATAAAGCTAATTGAATCATATGAAAGTCAAATACATTCTACAAAGCTAATTGAATCAAATGAAAGTCAATAACATTCAAACAAAGCTATTTGAATCAAATGAAAGTGAAATACATTCTACATAGCTAATTGTATCAAATGAAAGTCAAACGCAATCAAATATAGCTATTTGAGTCAAATGAAAGTCAAACACATTCAAACAAAGTTGTTTAAATTAACTGAAAGTGAAATGTATTCTACAAAGCTAATTGAATCAAATGAAAGTTAAACGCATTCAAACAAAGCTATTTGAATCAAAAGAGAGTCAAATACATTCTATAAAGCTAATTGAATCAAGTGAAAGTCAAACACATTCAAATAAAGCTAATTGAATCAAATGAAAGTCAAATACATTCAAACAAAGCTATTTTAATCGAATGAAAGTCAATTACATTCTACAAAGCTAATTGAATCAAATGAAAGTCAAACACATTCAAGTAAAGCTATTTGAATCAAATGAAAGTCAAACACATTCAAACAAAGCTATTTGAATCAAATGAGAGTCAAATTACATTCTACAAAGCTAATTGAATCAAATGAAAGTCAAACACATTCAAACAAAGCTATTTGAATCAAATGAAAGTCAAACACATTCAAACAAAGCTATTTGAATCAAATGAGAGTCAAATACATTAAAACAAAGCTAATTAAATCAAATAAAAGTCTAATACATTCTACAAAGCTAATTGAATTAAATTAAAGTCAAACACATTCAAACAAAGCTAATTTAATCAAATGAATGTCAAACACATTCAAACAAAGATTTCGAATCAAATGAAAGTCAAATACATTCTACAAAGCTCATTGAATCAAATGAAAGTCAAACACATTCAAACAAAGCTATTTTAATAAAATGAATGTCAAATACATTCTACAAAGCTAATTGAATTAAATGAAAGTCAAACATGTTTCGGGGTTTTCTGATGTCCTGCGGGAGAGTTACAATTCCGAGACTGGAACCGGACGCCTGTACCTGCAAAATAACGGAGACTCCTGAGAGCTCCGCCTCCAACGGTCAAGTTAGAACCTGATTAAGGAGTAATTAATACGGAAATTAAAGTAATAAGATCTCTCTAGGTGAGAGTGCTTAGTGTTGGTAATCTGCGTCGTTAGCGAGATTAGCCGGTTGTTGGTGTTCCGTAATATCTCGGTTCTTCTCTGCTTGATTACTTGATTTCTCGATTCTTCGATTACCTAACTAATGAGGATTAATTAAGTATTTATAGCCTTGAGAAGCGTGCCACTCTCTAGGTTTAAGGTAAACCTAGGGCTGATCGGGCCTCTAGACTGGATTGGGCCTTGATGGCCGGTTTTCCCATTTGGCATGGGTGGACACGTGGCGTGTCTAAATTGGTCCGTAGAGGACGTATCTGTGATTGACACGTGGCAGGCTCCTGTTGGCCTTCGTGAAGGACACGTGGCGGAACCTGGTTGGTCCACTTGTCAGACGGTGATTGGTGGATAAAAATCCCCTAATCATTTGCCCCTCACAGGTGGCACGTGACTGGTCACGTGTCGCCTGTGACAGGTGTCGCACGGTGACAGGCGACGGCCTGCTACAGGTGTCACCTTGCAAACGGCCGAGAGATTTTCCCGCCCAAATTTTGAATTTGGAAGCGACCCTTCGCCTTCTCACTTTGCCTATAAAAGGAAGTGCTGACTTCGGTCATTTTCACATTTGAGAACTTTGCGAGAACATTCGGACCCCTGAACTTGCTCTGACATTTCGGACCTTTTCTGCCTACCGCCTGTTCTGACAAGCCGACTGCACCGGACTTCCAGGACTTCATCAACCGTCACTCGTTCAGGTAACTCAGTTCTCTTACTCTTAATTTTCTTTTTTATTTTTTTGAAATGGCACCACGGAAGCACACGACACGACCTAAGTTAGTGATCAGCCGGTCACCGGGGACGGCTGAATCTAGGACTAGGAGTGCCGCCTGCCCTTTTCTGGACCCATCTTTGCCCTTTATACAAAGTCCGACTGTATCTGTGTCTATGCAGAACGTGATGGCCAGAACGAAACAGACTGCTATGATATCAAACTCAGACGGCTCCTCCCAAAGGGTGCTCCTTAGTGAAACATCTGACCAGGCGCCAGATGTAGAATTGAAACGAGGCGACTGCCAAGCCGACAGTTCTGAGAGAGGGGCCAAGGTGGTTCCTTCCCATCTTACCGTTGACATGTCTAATTTTCCTCCTGCTCCTTCTAAGGGAGAGGAGGCGGGCCCCTCTGGGAGAGGGGAGGAGTCGTCCTCTTCGGACTCGTCAGAGGACGAGTCCGAGTCCAGCTCTTCTGGCCACAGTTCTCCTGGCTCAGAAGAAAGACATAGCCTCCTACAAGAGGCGAGACTTTCTCATGCAGTTGAGAAGGGGGACAATTGGGCGGAGCCGTCCGCCTCTTACAGAGAGGAAAACGCCCCCTACTACTGCATGGTACCCCGGGGCCGGATCGCAACCATGCAAGACAACGTGGCGAGCTTTATTGCCAACCACAGAATGGGCCCGGAATTTTTACTGTTCGTGCCGGATCCGGAAGACACTGTCGTCTGGCCGGCTGGTACCAGCTATGGTGATGGCTGCTTTTGGTTGCTATGTGGCGGCCATCAAAGCTGGACTGCGCTTCCCATTACATCCGGCTGTTCAGCGGATTTTAGATGGGTATGATTTGGGGTTATGGCAGTTAGCCCCCAACTCTTGGGTAAACGTACTCGGCTATGTGGCCGGGTGCGAAATGTACGGGGTGGAGCCAAGCTTTGAGGCTTTCGCCCACATGAACTATCCTCAGCCGGACCCCTAAGTCGGGAGGTACCGGCTGGTATCAATTAACAAGCCATAGGGGTTACCTCATGACGAGAGGTAAGGCGAACAAATGGAAGGATTGGCGGAACACCTTCCTTATCATTGAGGGTTCAGACACGGAGCTCAACCAACGTTTTAACAAGTGGAATAGGGATCCGCCTCTTCTCGCAGGCGGCCGCAGCATGCCGCCTGTTCCCCCAAAGGCTAAAAGAGAGATCCTAGACAAAGGACTCTTCAAAGTAGAGACTAGGGTGAACTCTACTTCAGGGGTACGAGAGCAAGTACCCCTAAAACTGCGTCCCGAGCTTCAAGTGGCTCTATGACGAGTACTTTTTGGCCGCCTGTGGCCTCGGCAGTCGGTGCTCTAGAGGTAGCCGGCCTGACAAACACTCTGTTTTTTTCACGCCTTGTTTACTTGGGATTTTTACTAAACTTTGCTGTTTTATTTCTTGCAGCTGACGCCATGAGTAAAATAACAGCATCCAAGACTGCGGCGGCCATGTTGCGGGCCTCACTCATGAAACAGTCGTATGCCGACTCCCCAACAAGGAGGCACCCTTGGTAAGCTTCGAAAACTCTTCCTCTTTTAGTTGTCTTATGCATATACTAACTCATTTTGTTTTCAGTCTGGCACTCCAAGGGCTTCTTCCTCGCAACAGCCGGACCCCAAGGCCCGGAGGACGACTGTTGCAAGCTCTCCTGGGTCTTCCAGGAAAACAGTGGCGGCTGAGAAGCAGCCGGCCACTTCTTCTAAAACCCCGGCGGGGCCGCCTAGATGTATGGACAATCACTTGTAAAAACTCACCCTTGCTTCCTTCTTGACTAGGTCTCACTTGTTTTTTCCTTTCGCTTAATGCAGCCGGCCCTCAGGGGCTTGACTTGGTTGAGGTAGCTAAGTCCATGGTTAAAGTAGTTCCTCCATCTGACAGGGAGGCGGTCAGGGGTGCCGGCACCCTTGACCTTGATGGGATTTCAGGGGTCCTTGCTGAGGTATACTTAGCATATTTTTGAGCTTTTGAGTTCCAGGACGCCTGTTAACTTTTTTGTTTGGAAAACTGACGCCTGTTTTTCTTTGTACTTAGGCCCTGCTCCGAGTCAACAGCCTTCGCAAGCCGATTGATCGGAAAAACAAAGAGGTAAAGGCCGCAAAGGCTATGGCCGCCTCCAGCTGTGATAAGGCAATGTTTCAAATTGCCCAAAATGAAGTACTGACCATTGATCTTCTTTATTATCAGGCGCAGGCTACCGCCGCTGTTCGGGCTCAGTTAGAGGCGGCCCAAAAGAAGGTTGACGAGCTGGAGGCGACCGTCACAAACCTTAAGGCCGAGCTGAAACCTCTTCGCCAAAAAATGCACTCTTACGAAGCCATGGAGAAATCTTTGGCCACGTAAAAGAACGCCTGGTGAACCAAGAGAAGAGTCTTACCCAAGAGCTCTCGGAAAAGGCCGAGCAAGAGAAGAAAGAGCTCGTCGGGAGATGGTGGAAGACTCCGCTCAAATCCAGCGCATGACCTGGGAACGACTGTTCCCCAGTGCCGACTTTGCCTCATGGGAAAGAACGTACCGCCAGTGTTCGGAAACGTATAATCAACAGATCCTGGCGGCTGCTGAAGAAGAGGCATTGGAAGGTGCGTTGGAGGAGGAAGAGCCGGTTGTGGCACTTGTGCCACTTGGGGTAAGGCATCAAAAGAGGGTGCAGCTTAAAGCCGAGTCCAGCAAGAAGAGTGCTGACCAGGCGGCAGCTGCTGATACTGAACTGCCCCCTACTTAAAGCTTTAAGTATTTTTTCCACGGCCTGCGTGCCGTTTGCTTTGTAATTACCCGGCCAGGGGCGGGGTTTTGAATATTCTGCTGGTCTTTAATGACCGGCTCATTTTTAATCAAATTTTTGTTTTGGTTCAAATTTGTCTAAGTATTCCATATCTTATATCCCTTTGTTCATTAGACCGACTGTTGTGTATGGCCGAACGATAAGACAGGTACAAATAGTAAGTACGCCGCCTATGCCCCTGGACGACTGGTTGTCTGTTTCCAGGATAGACGATCAGTCGGCCATTTATTCAATCGGTATTCGAACTATTTATTCAATTGGTCTGACCAAGTAAATAGTATTACCTAGTCGCCAAGGAATTAAGTAGGATAACAAGCGGCGGGTGCCGGTTGTTTCCCTTTATTGCCAATGTTGGCTTTTAACTCGTAATTTGTTAACCTAGCAAGAGTAGTGGTTGAGAGTCCGTTTGTTAAAAACAAGCGGACGACTCATACCTTTTAGGCTCCATACTAAGTTTGAGTGACTATTAAGTTAACATAGGAAGTTACTTAGTCTTCGTCACACTCTAGATTGAATAGTAGAGGTACCAGGCAGCGGAGGCCGGCTGATCCTCTTGATTTGCCAATGTTTGTTGGCTATTAACTCAATAGGTTACCTAGTAGGAATGGGGGTTTGAGTGCCCTTGTTTGTTTAAAACAGGCGGACGACTCAAACCTTTTAGGTTCTATACCAAATTTGAAGGAGTGACTATGAGTTAACGTTGGAGTTACTCAGTCGCCGTCACTTTTGTTCGAGAAGTAGAGGTACCAGGCGGCGTAGGCCGGCTAGACCCCTTGATTCGCCAATGTTTGTTGGCTATTAACTCAAAGAGGTACCCCCTGCATTTATCCCAAGTAATACAGGCGGTCATCTGACTCAGATGTCAACTGCTACCACTGGTTTGGTTAGTGATAGAGTTATCCTTGTCTCAAAAACGGCTACGTGGTTGTCCTTGGGGACAGTCGTATAGGTGCCGTGTAATTAGTTTATAGAACAATGTTCCACCCAAAAGGGAGCTGCTCTCTGCGACGAATTTCATCCGGAGGGATGCCGTCGGACGCCTGCTATGATGTTGGGACAGGTCGAATTAGTTTTGTAGATTTGATCAGTTGGCTTGGCGCCTGGTCTGATCATTCGGCCGGTGGCCTTTGTAAGTTCTTGGTGAACGTAGGTGCTAAGTGAAAGAAGGGTAGCCGCCTGTTAGGCACAGGGTCGGCCAGGCCCTAATCTTTTTAGCTAAGTGTTTGAGTAAAATACTCATTGGAGAGTAGCCGACTGTAAAGGAACAGACGGCATGCCCCTCAGAAGATAGAGTGAAAAACTCAATGGAGAGTAGCCGACTGTAAAGGTACAGACGGCATGCCCCTCGTAATACAATTAAATAGTAAGTGCAAACTTTATTAAGTAGCTCTTTACTTTACATCTCTCAGAAGAAATATTTTTTAAGGTTATCTACATTCCAAGTTCGAGGCAACGGTTGTCCGTCTGGTGTTTCCAGACGGTAGGTACCGTCCCTGACTTCCTCATAGATTCGGTAGGGTCCTTCCCAGTTGGGAGTTAGTTTGCCAGACTCATTAGCCCTACCTACTGCTTCCATTTTTCTAAGTACAAAGTCCCCTACTTTGAGTGGACGCCTGTGTACTTTTTTGTTGTATGATCTAGTCATTCTCAGGCGATAGATCTCATGGCGCAAAACAGCATTGCCCCTCTTTTCAGGAAGTGAGTCTAATGCCAGGCGCATGGCTTCCCAGTTTGCCTCTTCGTTTATACAGCATTACTCGAAGAGTCGGCTCGTAGTGTTCTATTGGAAGAACAGCTTCTGCACCATAAGTTAGGAGGAATGGAGTTTCTCCAGTCGCCCCTTTTTCAGTCGTCCTAATGGCCCAGAGAACATGTGGTAGTTCATCCGCCCATAGGCCGCCTGCTCATTCAATCTTTTTTCTTGAGACCGTCTGAGATGATTTTATTAAAGGCTTCTACCTGGCCGTTTGCTTGTGGACGACCGACAGATGCAAAGTAATGTGCAATTCCTTGGTCTCCCAACCAGCTTTTGAGAACAGGCGTCTCAAATTGGGGACCATTATCAAAAACCATAGACATGGGAACCCCGAACCGAGTGATGATGTTTTTCCAAATGAATGAAATTACATCTTTCGTCTTGATTCCCTTTACAGCCTCCGCCTCTACCCATTTAGTGAAGTAGTCAACGGCAACAAGTATATACCTTCTGCCGCCTGTAGCAGGCGTATATGGACCCAGAATGTCCATGCCCACTTAGCAAACGGTAGTGGGCTGTGAATGGTAGTGAGTCAGTAGCCGGACGGTGAATTAATTTGCCAAACCTTTGGCACTTGTCACATTTTTTTCACCATCTCCATTGCATCTGCTTCCAAAGTAGGCCAAAAGTAGCCCTGCCGCCTTGCCCTTTGAGCAAGCATCCTACCACCTATATGGGAAGCACAGAAACCAGAGTGAAGATCATCTAGTATCTCTCGTCCCTTTTCAGGAGTAACACACTTTAAGAAGGGTTGAAGGTACCCCCTCTTGTGAAGTTCTCCCTGTATCATTTCAAAACAGGAGGCTC